>NW_028181211.1:0-74456 GCF_964211825.1 Aythya ferina | reverse complement strand
GGGTAAATTGTGGTTTTTGGAGAAGATCAGGCAGGTTTAGGGTGGTTTTGGGGTGGATCTATGGTTTTGGGGATTTTCTTCCAGTTTTGGGGGTGATGCCGTTCTTGTTTGGGGTGTTTTTGACATTTTTTGGGGTCTCCTTTGAGTTTTGTTGGGTTCTCGTTGGTTATCATGGTGGAAAAGGGTAAATTGTGGGTTTTGGAGAACATCAGGTAGGTTTAGGGTGGTTTTGGGTTGGATCTATGGTTTTGGCGTATTTTCTTCCAGTTTTGGGGGTGATGCCGATATTTTTTGTGGTGTTTTTTTACGTGTTTTGGGGTCTCCATTAGGTTTTGTTGGGTTCTTGTTTGTCATTATGTTAAATAGGAGTGGATTGTGGGTTTTGGAGAACATCAGGTAGGTTTAGGGTGGTTTTGGCGTGGATCTATGGTTTTGGGGGATTTTCTTCCAGTTTTGGTGGTGATGCCGTTCTTGTTTGGGTTTTTTTGACGTGTTTTGGTGTCTCCATTAGGTTTTGTTGGGTTCTTGTTTGTCATTATGTTAAATAGGTGTGGATTGTGTTTTTTGGAGAACATCAGGTAGTTTTAGGGTGGTTTTGGGGTGGATCTATGGTTTTGGCGTATTTTCTTCCAGTTTTGGTGGTGATGCCGTTCTTGTTTGGGGTGTTTTTGACGTTTTTTGGGGTCTCTGTTGGGTTCTGTTGGGTTCTCGTTGGTCATCGTGTTGGAAAAGGGTAAATTGTGGTTTTTGGAGAAGATCAGGTAGGTTTAGGGTGTCTTTGGGGTGGATCTATGGTTTTGGCGTATTTTCTTCCAGTTTTTGGTGGTGATGCCGTTCTTGTTTGGGGTGTTTTTGACGTTTTTTGGGATCTCTGTTGGGTTCTGTTGGGTTCTCGTTGGTCATCGTGTTGTAAAAGGGTAAATTGTGGGTTTTGGAGAACTTCAGGTAGGTTTAGGGGAGTTTTCGCGTGGATTCATGGTATTTGGGGTTTTCTTCTTTTTGGGGGAGTGATCCTCTCCTTTCTTCGGGTGATTTTGAAGTGTTTTGGGGTTTCCGTTGCGTTTCGTTGAATTCCTAATGTGTTTTATGGTGGTTTGGAGTGTGCTTTGGGATTAGGAGAACATCAGGTAGGTTTAGGGTGTCTTTGGGGTGGATCTATGGTATTTGGGGTTTTCTTTTATTCTTTGGCGTGATCCTGTTCTTTTTTGGGGTGTATTTGAAGTGTTTTGGGGTCTCCGTTGGGTTTTGTTTGGTTCTCGTTGGTCATCATGGTGGAAAAGGGTAAATTGTGGGTTTTGGAGAACATCAGGTAGGTTTAGGGTGGTTTTGGGGTGGATCTATGGTTTTGGGGGATTTTCTTCCAGTTTTGGGGGTGATGCCGTTCTTGTTTGGGGTGTTTTTGACGTTTTTTGGGGTCTCTGTTGGGTTCTGTTGGGTTCTCGTTGGTCATCGTGTTGGAAAAGGGTAAATTGTGGTTTTTGGAGAACATCAGGTAGGTTTAGGGTGGTTTTGGGGTGGATCTATGGTTTTGGGGGATTTTCTTCCAGTTTTGGTGGTGATGCCGTTCTTGTTTGGGGTGTTTTTGACGTTTTTTGGGGTCTCTGTTGGGTTCTGTTGGGTTCTCGTTGGTCATCGTGTTGGAAAAGGGTAAATTGTGGTTTTTGGAGAAGATCAGGTAGGTTTAGGGTGGTTTTGGGGTGGATCTATGGTTTTGGGGGATTTTCTTCCAGTTTTGGGGGTGATGCCGATATTTTTTGTGGTGTTTTTTACGTGTTTTGGGGTCTCCATTAGGTTTTGTTGGGTTCTTGTTTGTCATTATGTTAAATAGGTGTGGATTGTGTTTTTTGGAGAACATCAGGTAGGTTTAGGGTGGTTTTGGGGTGGATCTATGGTTTTGGCGTATTTTCTTCCAGTTTTGGTGGTGATGCCGTTCTTGTTTGGGGTGTTTTTGACGTTTTTTGGGGTCTCTGTTGGGTTCTGTTGGGTTCTCGTTGGTCATCGTGTTGGAAAAGGGTAAATTGTGTTTTTTGGAGAAGATCAGGTAGGTTTAGGGTGTCTTTGGGGTGGATCTATGGTTTTGGGGGATTTTCTTCCAGTTTTGGGGGTGATGCCGTTCTTGTTTGGGGTGTTTTTGACGTTTTTTGGGATCTCTGTTGGGTTCTGTTGGGTTCTCGTTGGTCATCGTGTTGGAAAAGGGTAAATTGTGGGTTTTGGAGAACTTCAGGTAGGTTTAGGGGGAGTTTTCGCGTGGATTCATGGTATTTGGGGTTTTCTTCTTTTTGGGGGAGTGATCCTCTCCTTTCTTCGGGTGATTTTGAAGTGGTTTGGGGTTTCCGTTGCGTTTCGTTGAATTCCTAATGTGTTTTATGGTGGTTTGGAGTGTGCTTTGGGATTAGGAGAACATCAGGTAGGTTTAGGGTGTCTTTGGGGTGGATCTATGGTTTTGGGGGATTTTCTTCCAGTTTTGGGGGTGATGCCGTTCTTGTTTGGGGTGTTTTTGACGTTTTTTGGGGTCTCCGTTGGGTTTTGTTTGGTTCTCGTTGGTCATCATGGTGGAAAAGGGTAAATTGTGGGTTTTGGAGAACATCAGGTAGGTTTAGGGTGGTTTTGGGGTGGATCTATGGTTTTGGGGGATTTTCTTCCAGTTTTGGGGGTGATGCCGTTCTTGTTTGGGGTGTTTTTGACGGTTTTTGGGGTCTCTGTTGGGTTCTGTTGGGTTCTCGTTGGTCATCGTGTTGGAAAAGGGTAAATTGTGGTTTTTGGAGAAGATCAGGTAGGTTTAGGGTGTCTTTGGGGTGGATCTATGGTATTTGGGGTTTTCTTTTATTCTTTGGCGTGATCCTGTTCTTTTTTGGGGTGTATTTGAAGTGTTTTGGGGTCTCCGTTGGGTTTTGATTGGTTCTCGTTGGTCATCATGGTGGAAAAGGGTAAATTGTGGGTTTTGGAGAACATCAGGTAGGTTTAGGGTGGTTTTGGGGTGGATCTATGGTTTTGGGGGATTTTCTTCCAGTTTTGGTGGTGATGCCGTTCTTGTTTGGGGTGTTTTTGACGTTTTTTGGGGTCTTCGTTGGATTTTGTTGGGTTCTCGTTGTTTATCATGGTGGAAAAGGGTAAATTGTGGGTTTTGGAGAACATCAGGTAGGTTTAGGGTGGTTTTGGGTGGATCTATGGTTTTGGCGTATTTTCTTCCAGTTTTGGGGTGATGCCGATATTTTTTGGGGTGTTTTTTACGTGTTTTGGGGTCTCCATTAGGTTTTGTTGGGTTCTTGTTTGTCATTATGTTAAATAGGTGTGGATTGTGGGTTTTGGAGAACATCAGGTAGTTTTAGGGTGGTTTTGGGGTGGATCTATGGTTTTGGGGGATTTTCTTCCAGTTTTGGTGGTGATGCCGTTCTTGGTTGGGGTGTTTTTGATGTTTTTTGGGATCTCTGTTTGGTTCTGTTGGGTTCTCGTTGGTCATCGTGTTGGAAAAGGGTAAATTGTGTTTTTTGGAGAAGATCAGGTAGGTTTAGGGTGTCTTTGGGGTGGATCTATGGTTTTGGGGGATTTTCTTCCAGTTTTGGTGGTGATGCCGTTCTTGTTTGGGGTGTTTTTGACGTTTTTTGGGGTCTCTGTTGGGTTCTGTTGGGTTCTCGTTGGTCATCGTGTTGGAAAAGTGTAAATTGTGGGTTTTGGAGAACTTCAGGTAGGTTTAGGGGGAGTTTTCGCGTGGATTCATGGTATTTGGGGTTTTCTTCTTTTTGGGGGAGTGATCCTCTCCTTTCTTCGGGTGATTTTGAAGTGTTTTGGGGTTTCCGTTGCGTTTCGTTGAATTCCTAATGTGTTTTATGGTGGTTTGGAGTGTGCTTTGGGATTAGGAGAACATCAGGTAGGTTTAGGGTGTCTTTGGGGTGGATCTATGGTATTTGGGGTTTTCTTCTATTTTTTGGCGTGATCCTGTTCTTTTTTGGGGTGTATTTGAAGTGTTTTGGGGTCTCCGTTGGGTTTTGTTTGGTTCTCGTTGGTCATCATGGTGGAAAAGGGTAAATTGTGGGTTTTGGAGAAGATCAGGTAGGTTTAGGGTGGTTTTGGGGTGGATCTATGGTTTTGGTGGATTTTCTTCCAGTTTTGGTGGTGATGCCGTTCTTGTTTGGGGTGTTTTTGTCGTTTTTTGGGGTCTCTGTTGGGTTCTGTTTGGTTCTCGTTGGTCATCGTGTTGAAAAGGGTAAATTGTGGGTTTTGGAGAACATCAGGTAGGTTTAGGGTGGTTTTGGGGTGGATCTATGGTTTTGGGGGATTTTCTTCCAGTTTTGGTGGTGATGCTGTTCTTGTTTGGGGTGTTTTTGTCGTTTTTTGGGGTCTCTGTTGGGTTCTGTTGGGTTCTCGTTGGTCATCGTGTTGGAAAAGGGTAAATTGTGGTTTTTGGAGAACATCAGGTAGGTTTAGGGTGTCTTTGGGGAGGATCTATTTTTTGGGGGATTTTCTTCCAGTTTTGGTGGTGATGCCGTTCTTGTTTGGGGTGTTTTTGACGTGTTTTGGGGTCTCCATTAGGTTTTGTTGGGTTCTTGTTTGTCATTATGTTAAATAGGAGTGGATTGTGGGTTTTGGAGAACATCAGGTAGGTTTAGGGTGTCTTTGGGGTGGATCTATGGTTTTGGGGGTTTTCTTCCAGTTTTGGTGGTGATGCCGTTCTTGTTTGGGGTATTTTTTAAGGTTTTTGGGGTCTCTGTTTGGTTTTGTTGGGTTCTCGTTGGTCATCGTGTTGGAAAAGGGTAAATTGTGGGTTTTGGAGAACTTCAGGTAGGTTTAGGGGGAGTTTTCGCGTGGATTCATGGTATTTGGGGTTTTCTTCTTTTTGGGGGGAGTGATCCTCTCCTTTCTTCGGGTGATTTTGAAGTGTTTTGGGGTTTCCGTTGCGTTTCGTTGAATTCCTAATGTGTTTTATGGTGGTTTGGAGTGTGCTTTGGGATTAGGAGAACATCAGGTAGGTTTAGGGTGTCTTTGGGGTGGATCTATGGTATTTGGGGTTTTCTTCTATTTTTTGGCGTGATCCTGTTATCTTTGGGGTGTATTTGAAGTGTTTTGGGGTCTCCGTTGGGTTTTGTTTGGTTCTCGTTGGTCATCATGGTGGAAAAGGGTAAATTGTGGGTTTTGGAGAACATCAGGTAGGTTTAGGGTGGTTTTGGGGTGGATCTATGGTTTTGGGGGATTTTCTTCCAGTTTTGGTGGTGATGCCGTTCTTGTTTGGGGTGTTTTTGACGTGTTTTGGTGTCTCCATTAGGTTTTGTTGGGTTCTTGTTTGTCATTATGTTAAATAGGTGTGGATTGTGGTTTTTGGAGAAGATCAGGTAGGTTTAGGGTGGTTTTGGGGTGGATATATGGTTTTGGGGGATTTTCTTCCAGTTTTGGTGGTGATGCCGTTCTTGTTTGGGGTGTTTTTGACGTTTTTTGGGGTCTCTGTTGGGTTCTGTTGGGTTCTCGTTGGTCATCGTGTTGGAAAAGGGTAAATTGTGGTTTTTGGAGAACATCAGGTAGGTTTAGGGTGTCTTTGGGGTGGATCTATGGTTTTGGGGGATTTTCTTCCAGTTTTGGTGGTGATGCCGTTCTTGTTTGGGGTGTTTTTGACGTTTTTTGGGGTCTCTGTTGGGTTTTGTTGGGTTCTCGTTGGTTATCATGGTGGAAAAGGGTAAATTGTGGGTTTTGGAAAACATCAGGTAGGTTTAGGGGTGGTTTTGGGGTGGATCTATGGTTTTGGCGTATTTTCTTCCAGTTTTGGGGGTGATGCCGTTCTTGTTTGGGTTGTTTTTGACGTGTTTTGGTGTCTCCATTAGGTTTTGTTGGGTTCTTGTTTGTCATTATGTTAAATAGGTGTGGATTGTGGTTTTTGGAGAACATCAGGTAGGTTTAGGGTGTCTTTGGGGTGGATCTATGGTTTTGGGGGATTTTCTTCCAGTTTTGGTGGTGATGCCGTTCTTGGTTGGGGTGTTTTTGACGTTTTTTGGGGTCTCTGTTGGGTTCTGTTGGGTTCTCGTTGGTCATCGTGTTGTAAAAGTGTAAATTGTGTTTTTTGGAGAACATCAGGTAGGTTTAGGGTGTCTTTGGGGTGGATCTATGGTTTTGGGGGTTTTCTTCCAGTTTTGGGTGTGATGCCATTCTTGTTTGGGGTATTTTTTAAGGTTTTTGTGGTCTCTGTTTGGTTTTGTTGGGTACTCGTTGGTCATCGTGTTGTAAAAGTGTAAATTGTGGGTTTTGGAGAACTTCAGGTAGGTTTAGGGGGAGTTTTCGCGTGGATTCATGGTATTTGGGGTTTTCTTCTTTTTGGGGGAGTGATCCTCTCCTTTCTTCGGGTGATTTTGAAGTGTTTTGGGGTTTCCGTTGCGTTTCGTTGAATTCCTAATGTGTTTTATGGTGGTTTGGAGTGTGCTTTGGGATTAGGAGAACATCAGGTAGGTTTAGGGTGTCTTTGGGGTGGATCTATGGTATTTGGGGTTTTCTTCTATTTTTTGGCGTGGTCCTGTTCTTTTTTGGGGTGTATTTGAAGTGTTTTGGGGTCTCCGTTGGGTTTTGTTTGGTTCTCGTTGGTCATCATGGTGGAAAAGGGTAAATTGTGGGTTTTGGAGAACATCAGGTAGGTTTAGGGTGGTTTTGGGGTGGATCTATGGTTTTGGGGGATTTTCTTCCAGTTTTGGTGGTGATGCCGTTCTTGTTTGGGGTGTTTTTGACGTTTTTTGGGGTCTCTGTTGGGTTCTGTTGGGTTCTCGTTGGTCATCGTGTTGGAAAAGGGTAAATTGTGTTTTTTGGAGAAGATCAGGTAGGTTTAGGGTGGTTTTGGGGTGGATCTATGGTTTTGGGGGATTTTCTTCCAGTTTTGGTGGTGATGCCGTTCTTGTTTGGGGTGTTTTTGACGTTTTTTGGGGTCTCTGTTGGGTTCTGTTGGGTTCTCGTTGGTCATCGTGTTGGAAAAGGGTAAATTGTGGTTTTTGGAGAAGATCAGGTAGGTTTAGGGTGGTTTTGGGGTGAATCTATGGTTTTGGGGGATTTTCTTCCAGTTTTGGGGGTGATGCCGATATTTTTTGTGGTGTTTTTTACGTGTTTTGGGGTCACCATTAGGTTTTGTTGGGTTCTTGTTTGTCATTATGTTAAATAGGAGTGGATTGTGGGTTTTGGAGAACATCAGGTAGGTTTAGGGTGGTTTTGGGGTGGATCTATGGTTTTGGGGGATTTTCTTCCAGTTTTGGTGGTGATGCCGTTCTTGTTTGGGGTGTTTTTGACGTTTTTTGGGGTCTCTGTTGGGTTCTGTTGGGTTCTCGTTGGTCATCGTGTTGGAAAAGGGTAAATTGTGGTTTTTGGAGAACATCAGGTAGGTTTAGGGTGTCTTTGGGGAGGATCTATGGTTTTGGGGGATTTTCTTCCAGTTTTGGTGGTGATGCCGTTCTTGTTTGGGGTGTTTTTGACGTGTTTTGGTGTCTCCATTAGGTTTTGTTGGGTTCTTGTTTGTCATTATGTTAAATAGGTGTGGATTGTGGGTTTTGGAGAACATCAGGTAGGTTTAGGGTGGTTTTGGGGTGGATCTATGGTTTTGGGCGATTTTCTTCCAGTTTTGGTGGTGATGCCGTTCTTGTTTGGGGTGTTTTTGACGTTTTTTGGGGTCTCTGTTGGGTTCTGTTGGGTTCTCGTTGGTCATCGTGTTGGAAAAGGGTAAATTGTGGTTTTTGGAGAAGATCAGGTAGGTTTAGGGTGGTTTTGGGGTGAATCTATGGTTTTGGGGGATTTTCTTCCAGTTGTGGGGGTGATGCCGATATTTTTTGTGGTGTTTTTTACGTGTTTTGGGGTCACCATTAGGTTTTGTTGGGTTCTTGTTTGTCATTATGTTAAATAGGAGTGGATTGTGGGTTTTGGAGAACATCAGGTAGGTTTAGGGTGGTTTTGGGGTGGATCTATGGTTTTGGGGGATTTTCTTCCAGTTTTGGTGGTGATGCCGTTCTTGTTTGGGGTGTTTTTGACGTTTTTTGGGGTCTCTGTTGGGTTCTGTTGGGTTCTCGTTGGTCATCGTGTTGGAAAAGGGTAAATTGTGGTTTTTGGAGAACATCAGGTAGGTTTAGGGGGAGTTTTCGCGTGGATTCATGGTATTTGGGGTTTTCTTCTTTTTGGGGAAGTGATCCTCTCCTTTCTTCGGGTGATTTTGAAGTGTTTTGGGGTTTCCGTTGCGTTTCGTTGAATTCCTAATGTGTTTTATGGTGGTTTGGAGTGTGCTTTGGGATTAGGAGAACATCAGGTAGGTTTAGGGTGTCTTTGGGGTGGATCTATGGTTTTGGGGGATTTTCTTCTATTTTTTGGCGTGATCCTGTTCTTTTTTGGGGTGTATTTGAAGTGTTTTGGGGTCTCCGTTGGGTTTTGTTGGGTTCTCGTTGGTCATCATGGTGGAAAAGGGTAAATTGTGGGTTTTGGAGAACATCAGGTAGGTTTAGGGTGGTTTTGGGGTGGATCTATGGTTTTGACGTATTTTCTTCCAGTTTTGGTGGTGATGCCGATATTTTTTGGGGTGTTTTTGACGTGTTTTGGTGTGTCCTTTAGGTTTTGTTGGGTTCTTGTTTGTCATTATGTTAAATAGGAGTGGATTGTGGGTTTTGGAGAACATCAGGTAGGTTTAGGGTGGTTTTGGGGTGGATCTATGGTTTTGGGGGATTTTCTTCCAGTTTTGGTGGTGATGCCGTTCTTGGTTGGGGTGTTTTTGACGTTTTTTGGGGTCTCTGTTGGGTTCTGTTGGGTTCTCGTTGGTCATCGTGTTGGAAAAGGGTAAATTGTGGTTTTTGGAGAACATCAGGTAGGTTTAGTGTGTCTTTGGGGTGGATCTATGGTTTTGGGGGTTTTCTTCCAGTTTTGGTGGTGATGCCATTCTTGTTTGGGGTATTTTTTAAGGTTTTTGTGGTCTCTGTTTGGTTTTGTTGGGTTCTCGTTGGTCATCGTGTTGGAAAAGTGTAAATTGTTGGTTTTGGAGAACTTCAGGTAGGTTTAGGGGGAGTTTTCGCGTGGATTCATGATATTTGGGGTTTTCTTCTTTTTGGGGGAGTGATCCTCTCCTTTCTTCGGGTGATTTTGAAGTGTTTTGGGGTTTCCGTTGCGTTTCGTTGAATTCCTAATGTGTTTTATGGTGGTTTGGAGTGTGCTTTGGGATTAGGAGAACATCAGGTAGGTTTAGGGTGTCTTTGGGGTGGATCTATGGTATTTGGGGTTTTCTTCTATTTTTTGGCGTGGTCCTGTTCTTTTTTGGGGTGTATTTGAAGTGTTTTGGGGTCTCCGTTGGGTTTTGTTTGGTTCTCGTTGGTCATCATGGTGGAAAAGGGTAAATTGTGGGTTTTGGAGAACATCAGGTAGGTTTAGGGTGGTTTTGGGGTGGATCTATGGTTTTGGGGGATTTTCTTCCAGTTTTGGGGGTGATGCCGTTCTTGTTTGGGGTGTTTTTGACGTTTTTTGGGATCTCTGTTGGGTTCTGTTGGGTTCTCGTTGGTCATCGTGTTGGAAAAGGGTAAATTGTGTTTTTTGGAGAAGATCAGGTAGGTTTAGGGTGGTTTTGGGGTGGATCTATGGTTTTGGGGGATTTTCTTCCAGTTTTGGTGGTGATGCCGTTCTTGTTTGGGGTGTTTTTGACGTTTTTTGGGGTCTCTGTTGGGTTCTGTTGGGTTCTCGTTGGTCATCGTGTTGGAAAAGGGTAAATTGTGGTTTTTGGAGAAGATCAGGTAGGTTTAGGGTGGTTTTGGGGTGAATCTATGGTTTTGGGGGATTTTCTTCCAGTTTTGGGGGTGATGCCGATATTTTTTGTGGTGTTTTTTACGTGTTTTGGGGTCACCATTAGGTTTTGTTGGGTTCTTGTTTGTCATTATGTTAAATAGGAGTGGATTGTGGGTTTTGGAGAACATCAGGTAGGTTTAGGGTGGTTTTGGGGTGGATCTATGGTTTTGGGGGATTTTCTTCCAGTTTTGGTGGTGATGCCGTTCTTGTTTGGGGTGTTTTTGACGTTTTTTGGGGTCTCTGTTGGGTTCTGTTGGGTTCTCGTTGGTCATCGTGTTGGAAAAGGGTAAATTGTGGTTTTTGGAGAACATCAGGTAGGTTTAGGGTGTCTTTGGGGAGGATCTATGGTTTTGGGGGATTTTCTTCCAGTTTTGGTGGTGATGCCGTTCTTGTTTGGGGTGTTTTTGACGTGTTTTGGTGTCTCCATTAGGTTTTGTTGGGTTCTTGTTTGTCATTATGTTAAATAGGTGTGGATTGTGGGTTTTGGAGAACATCAGGTAGGTTTAGGGTGGTTTTGGGGTGGATCTATGGTTTTGGGCGATTTTCTTCCAGTTTTGGTGGTGATGCCGTTCTTGTTTGGGGTGTTTTTGACGTTTTTTGGGGTCTCTGTTGGGTTCTGTTGGGTTCTCGTTGGTCATCGTGTTGGAAAAGGGTAAATTGTGGGTTTTGGAGAACTTCAGGTAGGTTTAGGGGGAGTTTTCGCGTGGATTCATGGTATTTGGGGTTTTCTTCTTTTTGGGGAAGTGATCCTCTCCTTTCTTCGGGTGATTTTGAAGTGTTTTGGGGTTTCCGTTGCGTTTCGTTGAATTCCTAATGTGTTTTATGGTGGTTTGGAGTGTGCTTTGGGATTAGGAGAACATCAGGTAGGTTTAGGGTGTCTTTGGGGTGGATCTATGGTTTTGGGGGATTTTCTTCTATTTTTTGGCGTGATCCTGTTCTTTTTTGGGGTGTATTTGAAGTGTTTTGGGGTCTCCGTTGGGTTTTGTTGGGTTCTCGTTGGTCATCATGGTGGAAAAGGGTAAATTGTGGGTTTTGGAGAACATCAGGTAGGTTTAGGGTGGTTTTGGGGTGGATCTATGGTTTTGACGTATTTTCTTCCAGTTTTGGGGGTGATGCCGATATTTTTTGGGGTGTTTTTTACGTGTTTTGGGGTCACCATTAGGTTTTGTTGGGTTCTTGTTTGTCATTATGTTAAATAGGAGTGGATTGTGGGTTTTGGAGAACATCAGGTAGGTTTAGGGTGGTTTTGGGGTGGATCTATGGTTTTGGGGGATTTTCTTCCAGTTTTGGTGGTGATGCCGTTCTTGGTTGGGGTGTTTTTGACGTTTTTTGGGGTCTCTGTTGGGTTCTGTTGGGTTCTCGTTGGTCATCGTGTTGGAAAAGGGTAAATTGTGGTTTTTGGAGAACATCAGGTAGGTTTAGGGTGTCTTTGGGGTGGATCTATGGTTTTGGGGGTTTTCTTCCAGTTTTGGGGGTGATGCCATTCTTGTTTGGGGTATTTTTTAAGGTTTTTGTGGTCTCTGTTTGGTTTTGTTGGGTTCTCGTTGGTCATCGTGTTGGAAAAGTGTAAATTGTTGGTTTTGGAGAACTTCAGGTAGGTTTAGGGGGAGTTTTCGCGTGGATTCATGGTATTTGGGGTTTTCTTCTTTTTGGGGGAGTGATCCTCTCCTTTCTTCGGGTGATTTTGAAGTGTTTTGGGGTTTCCGTTGCGTTTCGTTGAATTCCTAATGTGTTTTATGGTGGTTTGGAGTGTGCTTTGGGATTAGGAGAACATCAGGTAGGTTTAGGGTGTCTTTGGGGTGGATCTATGGTATTTGGGGTTTTCTTCTATTTTTTGGCGTGGTCCTGTTCTTTTTTGGGGTGTATTTGAAGTGTTTTGGGGTCTCCGTTGGGTTTTGTTTGGTTCTCGTTGGTCATCATGGTGGAAAAGGGTAAATTGTGGGTTTTGGAGAACATCAGGTAGGTTTAGGGTGGTTTTGGGGTGGATCTATGGTTTTGGGGGATTTTCTTCCAGTTTTGGTGGTGATGCCGTTCTTGTTTGGGGTGTTTTTGACGTTTTTTGGGATCTCTGTTGGGTTCTGTTGGGTTCTCGTTGGTCATCGTGTTGGAAAAGGGTAAATTGTGTTTTTTGGAGAAGATCAGGTAGGTTTAGGGTGGTTTTGGGGTGGATCTATGGTTTTGGGGGATTTTCTTCCAGTTTTGGTGGTGATGCCGTTCTTGTTTGGGGTGTTTTTGACGTTTTTTGGGGTCTCTGTTGGGTTCTGTTGGGTTCTCGTTGGTCATCGTGTTCGAAAAGGGTAAATTGTGGTTTTTGGAGAAGATCAGGTAGGTTTAGGGTGGTTTTGGGGTGAATCTATGGTTTTGGGGGATTTTCTTCCAGTTTTGGGGGTGATGCCGATATTTTTTGTGGTGTTTTTTACGTGTTTTGGGGTCACCATTAGGTTTTGTTGGGTTCTTGTTTGTCATTATGTTAAATAGGAGTGGATTGTGGGTTTTGGAGAACATCAGGTAGGTTTAGGGTGGTTTTGGGGTGGATCTATGGTTTTGGGGGATTTTCTTCCAGTTTTGGTGGTGATGCCGTTCTTGTTTGGGGTGTTTTTGACGTTTTTTGGGGTCTCTGTTGGGTTCTGTTGGGTTCTCGTTGGTCATCGTGTTGGAAAAGGGTAAATTGTGGTTTTTGGAGAACATCAGGTAGGTTTAGGGTGTCTTTGGGGAGGATCTATGGTTTTGGGGGATTTTCTTCCAGTTTTGGTGGTGATGCCGTTCTTGTTTGGGGTGTTTTTGACGTGTTTTGGTGTCTCCATTAGGTTTTGTTGGGTTCTTGTTTGTCATTATGTTAAATAGGTGTGGATTGTGGGTTTTGGAGAACATCAGGTAGGTTTAGGGTGGTTTTGGGGTGGATCTATGGTTTTGGGCGATTTTCTTCCAGTTTTGGTGGTGATGCCGTTCTTGTTTGGGGTGTTTTTGACGTTTTTTGGGGTCTCTGTTGGGTTCTGTTGGGTTCTCGTTGGTCATCGTGTTGGAAAAGGGTAAATTGTGGGTTTTGGAGAACTTCAGGTAGGTTTAGGGGGAGTTTTCGCGTGGATTCATGGTATTTGGGGTTTTCTTCTTTTTGGGGAAGTGATCCTCTCCTTTCTTCGGGTGATTTTGAAGTGTTTTGGGGTTTCCGTTGCGTTTCGTTGAATTCCTAATGTGTTTTATGGTGGTTTGGAGTGTGCTTTGGGATTAGGAGAACATCAGGTAGGTTTAGGGTGTCTTTGGGGTGGATCTATGGTTTTGGGGGATTTTCTTCTATTTTTTGGCGTGATCCTGTTCTTTTTTGGGGTGTATTTGAAGTGTTTTGGGGTCTCCGTTGGGTTTTGTTGGGTTCTCGTTGGTCATCATGGTGGAAAAGGGTAAATTGTGGGTTTTGGAGAACATCAGGTAGGTTTAGGGTGGTTTTGGGGTGGATCTATGGTTTTGACGTATTTTCTTCCAGTTTTGGGGGTGATGCCGATATTTTTTGGGGTGTTTTTTACGTGTTTTGGGGTCACCATTAGGTTTTGTTGGGTTCTTGTTTGTCATTATGTTAAATAGGAGTGGATTGTGGGTTTTGGAGAACATCAGGTAGGTTTAGGGTGGTTTTGGGGTGGATCTATGGTTTTGGGGGATTTTCTTCCAGTTTTGGTGGTGATGCCGTTCTTGGTTGGGGTGTTTTTGACGTTTTTTGGGGTCTCTGTTGGGTTCTGTTGGGTTCTCGTTGGTCATCGTGTTGGAAAAGGGTAAATTGTGGTTTTTGGAGAACATCAGGTAGGTTTAGTGTGTCTTTGGGGTGGATCTATGGTTTTGGGGGTTTTCTTCCAGTTTTGGTGGTGATGCCATTCTTGTTTGGGGTATTTTTTAAGGTTTTTGTGGTCTCTGTTTGGTTTTGTTGGGTTCTCGTTGGTCATCGTGTTGGAAAAGTGTAAATTGTTGGTTTTGGAGAACTTCAGGTAGGTTTAGGGGGAGTTTTCGCGTGGATTCATGGTATTTGGGGTTTTCTTCTTTTTGGGGGAGTGATCCTCTCCTTTCTTCGGGTGATTTTGAAGTGTTTTGGGGTTTCCGTTGCGTTTCGTTGAATTCCTAATGTGTTTTATGGTGGTTTGGAGTGTGCTTTGGGATTAGGAGAACATCAGGTAGGTTTAGGGTGTCTTTGGGGTGGATCTATGGTATTTGGGGTTTTCTTCTATTTTTTGGCGTGGTCCTGTTCTTTTTTGGGGTGTATTTGAAGTGTTTTGGGGTCTCCGTTGGGTTTTGTTTGGTTCTCGTTGGTCATCATGGTGGAAAAGGGTAAATTGTGGGTTTTGGAGAACATCAGGTAGGTTTAGGGTGTCTTTGGGGAGGATCTATGGTTTTGGGGGATTTTCTTCCAGTTTTGGTGGTGATGCCGTTCTTGTTTGGGGTGTTTTTGACGTGTTTTGGTGTCTCCATTAGGTTTTGTTGGGTTCTTGTTTGTCATCATGTTAAATAGGTGTGGATTGTGGGTTTTGGAGAACATCAGGTAGGTTTAGGGTGGTTTTGGGGTGGATCTATGGTTTTGGGGGATTTTCTTCCAGTTTTGGTGGTGATGCCGTTCTTGTTTGGGGTGTTTTTGACGTTTTTTGGGGTCTCTGTTGGGTTCTGTTGGGTTCTCGTTGGTCATCGTGTTGGAAAAGGGTAAATTGTGGTTTTTGGAGAACATCAGGTAGGTTTAGGGTGTCTTTGGGGTGGATCTATGGTTTTGGGGGTTTTCTTCCAGTTTTGGGGGTGATGCCATTCTTGTTTGGGGTATTTTTTAAGGTTTTTGTGGTCTCTGTTTGGTTTTGTTGGGTTCTCGT
Source organism: Aythya ferina (assembly GCF_964211825.1). Lineage (NCBI taxonomy): Eukaryota > Metazoa > Chordata > Aves > Anseriformes > Anatidae > Aythya > Aythya ferina. Next base: position 59,853 of record NW_028181211.1, on the reverse strand, counting down.
TGGTCATCGTGTTGTAAAAGTGTAAATTGTGGGTTTTGGAGAACTTCAGGTAGGTTTAGGGGGAGTTTTCGCGTGGATTCATGGTATTTGGGGTTTTCTTCTTTTTGGGGGAGTGATCCTCTCCTTTCTTCGGGTGATTTTGAAGTGTTTTGGGGTTTCCGTTGCGTTTCGTTGAATTCCTAATGTGTTTTATGGTGGTTTGGAGTGTGCTTTGGGATTAGGAGAACATCAGGTAGGTTTAGGGTGTCTTTGGGGTGGATCTATGGTATTTGGGGTTTTCTTCTATTTTTTGGCGTGATCCTGTTCTTTTTTGGGGTGTATTTGAAGTGTTTTGGGGTCTCCGTTGGGTTTTGTTTGGTTCTCGTTGGTCATCATGGTGGAAAAGGGTAAATTGTGGGTTTTGGAGAACATCAGGTAGGTTTAGGGTGGTTTTGGGGTGGATCTATGGTTTTGGGGGATTTTCTTCCAGTTTTGGTGGTGATGCCGTTCTTGTTTGGGGTGTTTTTGACGTTTTTTGGGGTCTCTGTTGGGTTCTGTTGGGTTCTCGTTGGTCATCGTGTTGGAAAAGGGTAAATTGTGGTTTTTGGAGAACATCAGGTAGGTTTAGGGTGTCTTTGGGGAGGATCTATGGTTTTGGGGGATTTTCTTCCAGTTTTGGTGGTGATGCCGTTCTTGTTTGGGGTGTTTTTGACGTGTTTTGGTGTCTCCATTAGGTTTTGTTGGGTTCTTGTTTGTCATTATGTTAAATAGGTGTGGATTGTGGGTTTTGGAGAACATCAGGTAGGTTTAGGGTGGTTTTGGGGTGGATCTATGGTTTTGGGGGATTTTCTTCCAGTTTTGGTGGTGATGCCGTTCTTGTTTGGGGTGTTTTTGACGTTTTTTGGGGTCTCCGTTGGGTTTTGTTGGGTTCTCGTTGGTTATCATGGTGGAAAAGGGTAAATTGTGGGTTTTTGAGAACATCAGGTAGGTTTAGGGTGGTTTTGGGGTGGATCTATGGTTTTGGCGTATTTTCTTCCAGTTTTGGTGGTGATGCCGATATTTTTTATGGTGTTTTTTACGTGTTTTGGGGTCACCATTAGGTTTTGTTGGGTTCTTGTTTGTCATTATGTTAAATAGGAGTGGATTGTGGGTTTTGGAGAACATCAGGTAGTTTTAGGGTGTCTTTGGGGTGGATCTATGGTTTTGGGGGATTTTCTTCCAGTTTTGGTGGTGATGCCGTTCTTGTTTGGGGTGTTTTTGACGTTTTTTGGGGTCTCTGTTGGGTTCTGTTGGGTTCTCGTTGGTCATCGTGTTGGAAAAGTGTAAATTGTGGTTTTTGGAGAACATCAGGTAGGTTTAGGGTGTCTTTGGGGTGGATCTATGGTTTTGGGGGTTTTCTTCCAGTTTTGGGGTGATGCCATTCTTGTTTGGGGTATTTTTTAAGGTTTTTGTGGTCTCTGTTTGGTTTTGTTGGGTTCTCATTGGTCATCGTGTTGTAAAAGTGTAAATTGTGGGTTTTGGAGAACTTCAGGTAGGTTTAGGGGGAGTTTTCGCGTGGATTCATGGTATTTGGGGTTTTCTTCTTTTTGGGGGAGTGATCCTCTCCTTTCTTCGGGTGATTTTGAAGTGTTTTGGGGTTTCCGTTGCGTTTCGTTGAATTCCTAATGTGTTTTATGGTGGTTTGGAGTGTGCTTTGGGATTAGGAGAACATCAGGTAGGTTTAGGGTGTCTTTGGGGTGGATCTATGGTATTTGGGGTTTTCTTCTATTTTTTGGCGTGGTCCTGTTCTTTTTTGGGGTGTATTTGAAGTGTTTTGGGGTCTCCGTTGGGTTTTGTTTGGTTCTCGTTGGTCATCATGGTGGAAAAGGGTAAATTGTGGGTTTTGGAGAACATCAGGTAGGTTTAGGGTGGTTTTGGGGTGGATCTATGGTTTTGGGGGATTTTCTTCCAGTTTTGGTGGTGATGCCGTTCTTGTTTGGGGTGTTTTTGACGTTTTTTGGGATCTCTGTTGGGTTCTGTTGGGTTCTCGTTGGTCATCGTGTTGGAAAAGGGTAAATTGTGGTTTTTGGAGAACATCAGGTAGGTTTAGGGTGTCTTTGGGGTGGATCTATGGTTTTGGGGGTTTTCTTCCAGTTTTGGGGGTGATGCCATTCTTGTTTGGGGTATTTTTTAAGGTTTTTGTGGTCTCTGTTTGGTTTTGTTGGGTTCTCGTTGGTCATCGTGTTGGAAAAGTGTAAATTGTGGGTTTTGGAGAACTTCAGGTAGGTTTAGGGGGAGTTTTCGCGTGGATTCATGGTATTTGGGGTTTTCTTCTTTTTGGGGGAGTGATCCTCTCCTTTCTTCGGGTGATTTTGAAGTGTTTTGGGGTTTCCGTTGCGTTTCGTTGAATTCCTAATGTGTTTTATGGTGGTTTGGAGTGTGCTTTGGGATTAGGAGAACATCAGGTAGGTTTAGGGTGTCTTTGGGGTGGATCTATGGTATTTGGGGTTTTCTTCTATTTTTTGGCGTGGTCCTGTTCTTTTTTGGGGTGTATTTGAAGTGTTTTGGGGTCTCCGTTGGGTTTTGTTTGGTTCTCGTTGGTCATCATGGTGGAAAAGGGTAAATTGTGGGTTTTGGAGAACATCAGGTAGGTTTAGGGTGGTTTTGGGGTGGATCTATGGTTTTGGGGGATTTTCTTCCAGTTTTGGTGGTGATGCCGTTCTTGTTTGGGGTGTTTTTGACGTTTTTTGGGATCTCTGTAGGATTTTGTTGGGTTCTCGTTGGTTATCATAGTGGAAAAGGGTAAATTGTGGTTTTTGGAGAAGATCAGGTAGGTTTAGGGTGGTTTTGGGGTGGATCTATGGTTTTGGGGGATTTTCTTCCAGTTTTGGGGGTGATGCCGTTCTTGTTTGGGGTGTTTTTGACGTTTTTGGGGGTCTCCGTTGGATTTTGTTGGGTTCTCGTTGGTTATCATGGTGGAAAAGGGTAAATTGTGGGTTTTGGAGAACATCAGGTAGGTTTAGGGTGGTTTTGGGGTGGATCTATGGTTTTGGCGTATTTTCTTCCAGTTTTGGGGGTGATGCCGATATTTTTTGTGGTGTTTTTGACGTTTTTTGGGGTCTCCATTAGGTTTTGTTGGGTTCTTGTTTGTCATTATGTTAAATAGGAGTGGATTGTGGGTTTTGGAGAACATCAGGTAGGTTTAGGGTGGTTTTGGGGTGGATCTATGGTTTTGGGGGATTTTCTTCCAGTTTTGGGGGTGATGCCGTTCTTGTTTGGGGTGTTTTTGACGTTTTTTGGGGTCTCTGTTGGGTTCTGTTGGGTTCTCGTTGGTCATCGTGTTGGAAAAGGGTAAATTGTGGGTTTTGGAGAACTTCAGGTAGGTTTAGGGGGAGTTTTCGCGTGGATTCATGGTATTTGGGGTTTTCTTCTTTTTGGGGGAGTGATCCTCTCCTTTCTTCGGGTGATTTTGAAGTGTTTTGGGGTTTCCGTTGCGTTTCGTTGAATTCCTAATGTGTTTTATGGTGGTTTGGAGTGTGCTTTGGGATTAGGAGAACATCAGGTAGGTTTAGGGTGTCTTTGGGGTGGATCTATGGTATTTGGGGTTTTCTTCTATTTTTTGGCGTGATCCTGTTCTTTTTTGGGGTGTATTTGAAGTGTTTTGGGGTCTCCGTTGGGTTTTGTTTGGTTCTCGTTGGTCATCATGGTGGAAAAGGGTAAATTGTGGGTTTTGGAGAACATCAGGTAGGTTTAGGGTGGTTTTGGGGTGGATCTATGGTTTTGGGGGATTTTCTTCCAGTTTTGGGGGTGATGCCGTTCTTGTTTGGGGTGTTTTTGACGTTTTTTGGGGTCTCTGTTGGGTTCTGTTGGGTTCTCGTTGGTCATCGTGTTGGAAAAGGGTAAATTGTGGTTTTTGGAGAACATCAGGTAGGTTTAGGGTGTCTTTGGGGAGGATCTATGGTTTTGGGGGATTTTCTTCCAGTTTTGGTGGTGATGCCGTTCTTGTTTGGGGTGTTTTTGACGTGTTTTGGTGTCTCCATTAGGTTTTGTTGGGTTCTTGTTTGTCATTATGTTAAATAGGTGTGGATTGTGGGTTTTGGAGAACATCAGGTAGGTTTAGGGTGGTTTTGGGGTGGATCTATGGTTTTGGGGGATTTTCTTCCAGTTTTGGGGGTGATGCCGTTCTTGTTTGGGGTGTTTTTGACGTTTTTTGGGATCTCCGTTGGGTTTTGTTGGGTTCTCGTTGGTTATCATGGTGGAAAAGGGTAAATTGTGGGTTTTTGAGAACATCAGGTAGGTTTAGGGTGGTTTTGGGGTGGATCTATGTTTTTGGGGGATTTTCTTCCAGTTTTGGGGGTGATGCCGATATTTTTTATGGTGTTTTTTACGTGTTTTGGGTTCACTATTAGGTTTTGTTGGGTTCTTGTTTGTCATTATGTTAAATAGGAGTGGATTGTGGGTTTTGGAGAACATCAGGTAGTTTTAGGGTGGTTTTGGGGTGGATCTATGGTTTTGGGGGATTTTCTTCCAGTTTTGGTGGTGATGCCGTTCTTGTTTGGGGTGTTTTTGACGTTTTTTGGGGTCTCTGTTGGGTTCTGTTGGGTTCTCGTTGGTCATCGTGTTGGAAAAGGGTAAATTGTGTTTTTTGGAGAAGATCAGGTAGGTTTAGGGTGTCTTTGGGGTGGATCTATGGTTTTGGGGGTTTTCTTCCAGTTTTGGGGGTGATGCCATTCTTGTTTGGGGTATTTTTTAAGGTTTGTGTGGTCTCTGTTTGGTTTTGTTGGGTTCTCGTTGGTCATCGTGTTGGAAAAGTGTAAATTGTGGGTTTTGGAGAACTTCAGGTGTGTTTAGGGGGAGTTTTCGCGTGGATTCATGGTATTTGGGGTTTTCTTCTTTTTGGGGGAGTGATCCTCTCCTTTCTTCGGGTGATTTTGAAGTGTTTTGGGGTTTCCGTTGCGTTTCGTTGAATTCCTAATGTGTTTTATGGTGGTTTGGAGTGTGCTTTGGGATTAGGAGAACATCAGGTAGGTTTAGGGTGTCTTTGCGGTGGATCTATGGTATTTGGGGTTTTCTTCTATTTTTTGGCGTGGTCCTGTTCTTTTTTGGGGTGTATTTGAAGTGTTTTGGGGTCTCCGTTGGGTTTTGTTTGGTTCTCGTTGGTCATCATGGTGGAAAAGGGTAAATTGTGGTTTTTGGAGAACATCAGGTAGGTTTAGGGTGGTTTTGGGGTGGATCTATGGTTTTGGGGGATTTTCTTCCAGTTTTGGTGGTGATGCCGTTCTTGTTTGGGGTGTTTTTGACGTTTTTTGGGGTCTCTGTTGGGTTCTGTTGGGTTCTCGTTGGTCATCATGGTGGAAAAGGGTAAATTGTGGGTTTTGGAGAACATCAGGTAGGTTTAGGGTGGTTTTGGGGTGGATCTATGGTTTTGGGGGATTTTCTTCCAGTTTTGGTGGTGATGCCGTTCTTGTTTGGGGTGTTTTTGACGTTTTTTGGGATCTCTGTTGGATTTTGTTGGGTTCTTGTTTGTCATTATGTTAAATAGGTGTGGAATGTGGGTTTTGGAGAAGATCAGGTAGGTTTAGGGTGGTTTTGGGGTGGATCTATGGTTTTGGGGGATTTTCTTCCAGTTTTGGGGGTGATGCCGTTCTTGTTTGGGGTGTTTTTGACGTTTTCTGGGGTCTCCGTTGGATTTTGTTGGGTTCTCGTTGGTTATCATGGTGGAAAAGGGTAAATTGTGGGTTTTGGAGAACATCAGGTAGGTTTAGGGTGTCTTTGGGGTGGATCTATGGTTTTGGCGTATTTTCTTCCAGTTTTGGGGGTGATGCCGATATTTTTTGGGGTGTTTTTGACGTTTTTTGGGATCTCTGTTGGATTTTGTTGGGTTCTTGTTTGTCATTATGTTAAATAGGTGTGGAATGTGGGTTTTGGAGAAGATCAGGTAGGTTTAGGGTGGTTTTGGGGTGGATCTATGGTTTTGGGGGATTTTCTTCCAGTTTTGGGGGTGATGCCGTTCTTGTTTGGGGTGTTTTTGACGTTTTCTGGGGTCTCCGTTGGATTTTGTTGGGTTCTCGTTGGTTATCATGGTGGAAAAGGGTAAATTGTGGGTTTTGGAGAACATCAGGTAGGTTTAGGGTGTCTTTGGGGTGGATCTATGGTTTTGGCGTATTTTCTTCCAGTTTTGGGGGTGATGCCGATATTTTTTGGGGTGTTTTTTACGTGTTTTGGGGTCTCCATTAGGTTTTGTTGGGTTCTTGTTTGTCATTATGTTAAATAGGAGTGGATTGTGGGTTTTGGAGAACATCAGGTAGTTTTAGGGTGGTTTTGGGGTGGATCTATGGTTTTGGGGGATTTTCTTCCAGTTTTGGTGGTGATGCCGTTCTTGTTTGGGGTGTTTTTGACGTTTTTTGGGGTCTCCGTTGGGTTTTGTTGGGTTCTCGTTGGTTATCATGGTGGAAAAGGGTAAATTGTGGTTTTTGGAGAACATCAGGTAGGTTTAGGGTGGTTTTGGGTGGATCTATGGTTTTGGGGGATTTTCTTCCAGTTTTGGGGGTGATGCCGATATTTTTTATGGTGTTTTTTACGTGTTTTGGGGTCACCATTAGGTTTTGTTGGGTTCTTGTTTGTCATTATGTTAAATAGGAGTGGATTGTGGGTTTTGGAGAACATCAGGTAGTTTTAGGGTGGTTTTGGGGTGGATCTATGGTTTTGGGGGATTTTCTTCCAGTTTTGGTGGTGATGCCGTTCTTGTTTGGGGTGTTTTTGACGTTTTTTGGGGTCTCTGTTGGGTTCTGTTGGGTTCTCGTTGGTCATCGTGTTGGAAAAGGGTAAATTGTGGTTTTTGGAGAAGATCAGGTAGGTTTAGGGTGTCTTTCGGGTGGATCTATGGTTTTGGGGGATTTTCTTCCAGTTTTGGTGGTGATGCCGTTCTTGTTTGGGGTGTTTTTGACGTTTTTTGGGATCTCTGTTGGGTTCTGTTGGGTTCTCGTTGGTCATCATGGTGGAAAAGTGTAAATTGTGGTTTTTGGAGAAGATCAGGTAGGTTTAGGGTGGTTTTGGGGTGGATCTATGGTTTTGGGGGATTTTCTTCCAGTTTTGGGGGTGATGTCGTTCTTGTTTGGGGTGTTTTTGACGTTTTTTGGGGTCTCCGTTGGATTTTGTTGGGTTCTCGTTGGTTATCATGGTGGAAAAGTGTAAATTGTGGGTTTTGGAGAACATCAGGTAGGTTTAGGGTGGTTTTGGGGTGGATCTATGGTTTTGGCGTATTTTCTTCCACTTTTGGGGGTGATGCCGATATTTTTTGGGGTGTTTTTTACGTGTTTTGGGGTCTCCATTAGGTTTTGTTGGGTTCTTGTTTGTCATTATGTTAAATAGGAGTGGATTGTGGGTTTTGGAGAACATCAGGTAGGTTTAGGGTGGTTTTGGGGTGGATCTATGGTTTTGGGGGATTTTCTTCCAGTTTTGGTGGTGATGCCGTTCTTGTTTGGGGTGTTTTTGACGTTTTTTGGGGTCTCTGTTGGGTTCTGTTGGGTTCTCGTTGGTCATCGTGTTGGAAAAGGGTAAATTGTGGTTTTTGGAGAAGATCAGGTAGGTTTAGGGTGTCTTTGGGTTGGATCTATGGTTTTGGGGGAATTTCATCCAGTTTTGGGGGTGATGCCGTTCTTGTTTGGGGTGTTTTTGACGTTTTTTGGGGTCTCTGTTGGGTTTTGTTGGGTTCTCGTTGGTCATCGTGTTGTAAAAGTGTAAATTGTGGGTTTTGGAGAACTTCAGGTAGGTTTAGGGGGAGTTTTCGCGTGGATTCATGGTATTTGGGGTTTTCTTCTTTTTGGGGGAGTGATCCTCTCCTTTCTTCGGGTGATTTTGAAGTGTTTTGGGGTTTCCGTTGCGTTTCGTTGAATTCCTAATGTGTTTTATGGTGGTTTGGAGTGTGCTTTGGGATTAGGAGAACATCAGGTAGGTTTAGGGTGTCTTTGGGGTGGATCTATGGTATTTGGGGTTTTCTTCTATTTTTTGGCGTGGTCCTGTTCTTTTTTGGGGTGTATTTGAAGTGTTTTGGGGTCTCCGTTGGGTTTTGTTTGGTTCTCGTTGGTCATCATGGTGGAAAAGGGTAAATTGTGGGTTTTGGAGAACATCAGGTAGGTTTAGGGTGGTTTTGGGGTGGATCTATGGTTTTGGGGGATTTTCTTCCAGTTTTGGTGGTGATGCCGTTCTTGTTTGGGGTGTTTTTGACGTTTTTTGGGATCTCTGTTGGGTTCTGTTGGGTTCTCGTTGGTCATCGTGTTGGAAAAGGGTAAATTGTGGTTTTTGGAGAACATCAGGTAGGTTTAGGGTGTCTTTGGGGTGGATCTATGGTTTTGGGGGTTTTCTTCCAGTTTTGGGGGTGATGCCATTCTTGTTTGGGGTATTTTTTAAGGTTTTTGTGGTCTCTGTTTGGTTTTGTTGGGTTCTCGTTGGTCATCGTGTTGGAAAAGTGTAAATTGTGGGTTTTGGAGAACTTCAGGTAGGTTTAGGGGGAGTTTTCGCGTGGATTCATGGTATTTGGGGTTTTCTTCTTTTTGGGGGAGTGATCCTCTCCTTTCTTCGGGTGATTTTGAAGTGTTTTGGGGTTTCCGTTGCGTTTCGTTGAATTCCTAATGTGTTTTATGGTGGTTTGGAGTGTGCTTTGGGATTAGGAGAACATCAGGTAGGTTTAGGGTGTCTTTGGGGTGGATCTATGGTATTTGGGGTTTTCTTCTATTTTTTGGCGTGGTCCTGTTCTTTTTTGGGGTGTATTTGAAGTGTTTTGGGGTCTCCGTTGGGTTTTGTTTGGTTCTCGTTGGTCATCATGGTGGAAAAGGGTAAATTGTGGGTTTTGGAGAACATCAGGTAGGTTTAGGGTGGTTTTGGGGTGGATCTATGGTTTTGGGGGATTTTCTTCCAGTTTTGGTGGTGATGCCGTTCTTGTTTGGGGTGTTTTTGACGTGTTTTGGTGTCTCCATTAGGTTTTGTTGGGTTCTTGTTTGTCATTATGTTAAATAGGTGTGGATTGTGGGTTTTGGAGAAGATCAGGTAGGTTTAGGGTGGTTTTGGGGTGGATCTATGGTTTTGGGGGATTTTCTTCCAGTTTTGGTGGTGATGCCGTTCTTGTTTGGGGTGTTTTTGACGTTTTTTGGAGTCTCTGTTGGGTTCTGTTGGGTTCTCGTTGGTCATCGTGTTGGAAAAGGGTAAATTGTGGGTTTTGGAGAACTTCAGGTAGGTTTAGGGGGAGTTTTCGCGTGGATTCATGGTATTTGGGGTTTTCTTCTTTTTGGGGGAGTGATCCTCTCCTTTCTTCGGGTGATTTTGAAGTGTTTTGGGGTTTCCGTTGCATTTCGTTGAATTCCTAATGTGTTTTATGGTGGTTTGGAGTGTGCTTTGGGATTAGGAGAACATCAGGTAGGTTTAGGGTGTCTTTGGGGTGGATCTATGGTATTTGGGGTTTTCTTCTATTTTTTGGCGTGGTCCTGTTCTTTTTTGGGGTGTATTTGAAGTGTTTTGGGGTCTCCGTTGGGTTTTGTTTGGTTCTCGTTGGTCATCATGGTGGAAAAGGGTAAATTGTGGGTTTTGGAGAACATCAGGTAGGTTTAGGGTGGTTTTGGGGTGGATCTATGGTTTTGGGGGATTTTCTTCCAGTTTTGGTGGTGATGCCGTTCTTGTTTGGGGTGTTTTTGACGTTTTTTGGGATCTCTGTTGGGTTCTGTTGGGTTCTCGTTGGTCATCGTGTTGGAAAAGGGTAAATTGTGTTTTTTGGAGAAGATCAGGTAGGTTTAGGGTGTCTTTGGGGAGGATCTATGGTTTTGGGGGATTTTCTTCCAGTTTTGGTGGTGATGCCGTTCTTGTTTGGGGTGTTTTTGACGTGTTTTGGTGTCTCCATTAGGTTTTGTTGGGTTCTTGTTTGTCATTATGTTAAATAGGTGTGGATTGTGGGTTTTGGAGAACATCAGGTAGGTTTAGGGTGGTTTTGGGGTGGATCTATGGTTTTGGGGGATTTTCTTCCAGTTTTGGTGGTGATGCCGTTCTTGTTTGGGGTGTTTTTGACGTTTTTTGGGGTCTCCGTTGGGTTTTGTTGGGTTCTTGTTGGTTATCATGGTGGAAAAGGGTAAATTGTGGGTTTTGGAGAACATCAGGTAGGTTTAGGGTGGTTTTGGGGTGGATCTATGGTTTTGGCGTATTTTCTTCCAGTTTTGGGGGTGATGCCGATATTTTTTGGGGTGTTTTTTACGTGTTTTGGGGTCTCCATTAGGTTTTCTTGGGTTCTTGTTTGTCATTATGTTAAATAGGAGTGGATTGTGGGTTTTGGAGAACATCAGGTAGTTTTAGGGTGGTTTTGGGGTGGATCTATGGTTTTGGGGGATTTTCTTCCAGTTTTGGTGGTGATGCCGTTCTTGTTTGTGGTGTTTTTGACGTTTTTTGGGGTCTCTGTTGGGTTCTGTTGGGTTCTCGTTGGTCATCGTGTTGGAAAAGGGTAAATTGTGGTTTTTGGAGAACATCAGGTAGGTTTAGGGTGGTTTTGGGGTGGATCTATGGTTTTGGGGGTTTTCTTCCAGTTTTGGGGGTGATGCCATTCTTGTTTGGGGTATTTTTTAAGGTTTTTGTGGTCTCTGTTTGGTTTTGTTGGGTTCTCGTTGGTCATCGTGTTGTAAAAGTGTAAATTGTGGGTTTTGGAGAACTTCAGGTAGGTTTAGGGGGAGTTTTCGCGTGGATTCATGGTATTTGGGGTTTTCTTCTTTTTGGGGGAGTGATCCTCTCCTTTCTTCGGGTGATTTTGAAGTGTTTTGGGGTTTCCGTTGCGTTTCGTTGAATTCCTAATGTGTTTTATGGTGGTTTGGAGTGTGCTTTGGGATTAGGAGAACATCAGGTAGGTTTAGGGTGTCTTTGGGGTGGATCTATGGTATTTGGGGTTTTCTTCTATTTTTTGGCGTGGTCCTGTTCTTTTTTGGGGTGTATTTGAAGTGTTTTGGGGTCTCCGTTGGGTTTTGTTTGGTTCTCGTTGGTCATCATGGTGGAAAAGGGTAAATTGTGGGTTTTGGAGAACATCAGGTAGGTTTAGGGTGGTTTTGGGGTGGATCTATGGTTTTGGGGGATTTTCTTCCAGTTTTGGTGGTGATGCCGTTCTTGTTTGGGGTGTTTTTGACGTTTTTTGGGGTCTCTGTTGGGTTCTGTTGGGTTCTCGTTGGTCATCGTGTTGGAAAAGGGTAAATTGTGGTTTTTGGAGAAGATCAGGTAGGTTTAGGGTGGTTTTGGGGTGGATCTATGGTTTTGGGGGATTTTCTTCCAGTTTTGGGGGTGATGCCGTTCTTGTTTGGGGTGTTTTTGACGTTTTTTGGGATCTCTGTTGGATTTTGTTGGGTTCTCGTTGGTTATCATGGTGGAAAAGGGTAAATTGTGGGTTTTGGAGAACATCAGGTAGGTTTAGGGTGGTTTTGGGGTGGATCTATGGTTTTGGGGGATTTTCTTCCAGTTTTGGGGGTGATGCCGTTCTTGTTTGGGGTGTTTTTGACGTTTTTTGGGGTCTCCGTTGGATTTTGTTGGGTTCTCGTTGGTTATCATGGTGGAAAAGTGTAAATTGTGGGTTTTGGAGAACATCAGGTAGGTTTAGGGTGGTTTTGGGGTGGATCTATGGTTTTGGCGTATTTTCTTCCAGTTTTGGGGGTGATGCCGATATTTTTTGGGGTGTTTTTTACGTGTTTTGGGGTCTCCATTAGGTTTTGTTGGGTTCTTGTTTGTCATTATGTTAAATAGGAGTGGATTGTGGGTTTTGGAGAACATCAGGTAGTTTTAGGGTGGTTTTGGGGTGGATCTATGGTTTTGGGGGATTTTCTTCCAGTTTTGGTGGTGATGCCGTTCTTGTTTGGGGTGTTTTTGACGTTTTTTGGGGTCTCTGTTGGGTTCTGTTGGGTTCTCGTTGGTCATCGTGTTGGAAAAGGGTAAATTGTGTTTTTTGGAGATCATCAGGTAGGTTTAGGGTGGTTTTGGGGTGGATCTATGGTTTTGGGGGATTTTCTTCCAGTTTTGGTGGTGATGCCGTTCTTGTTTGGGGTGTTTTTGACGTGTTTTGGTGTCTCCATTAGGTTTTGTTGGGTTCTTGTTTGTCATTATGTTAAATAGGTGTGGATTGTGGGTTTTGGAGAACATCAGGTAGGTTTAGGGTGGTTTTGGGGTGGATCTATGGTTTTGGGGGATTTTCTTCCAGTTTTGGTGGTGATGCCGTTCTTGTTTGGGGTGTTTTTGACGTTTTTTGGGGTCTCTGTTGGGTTCTGTTGGGTTCTCGTTGGTCATCGTGTTGGAAAAGGGTAAATTGTGGTTTTTGGAGAACATCAGGTAGGTTTAGGGTGTCTTTGGGGTGGATCTATGGTTTTCGGGGATTTTCTTCCAGTTTTGGGGGTGATGCCGTTCTTGTTTGGGGTGTTTTTGACGTTTTTTGGGATCTCTGTTGGGTTCTGTTGGGTTCTCGTTGGTCATCGTGTTGGAAAAGGGTAAATTGTGGGTTTTGGAGAACTTCAGGTAGGTTTAGGGGGAGTTTTCGCGTGGATTCATGGTATTTGGGGTTTTCTTCTTTTTGGGGGAGTGATCCTCTCCTTTCTTCGGGTGATTTTGAAGTGTTTTGGGGTTTCCGTTGCGTTTCGTTGAATTCCTAATGTGTTTTATGGTGGTTTGGAGTGTGCTTTGGGATTAGGAGAACATCAGGTAGGTTTAGGGTGTCTTTGGGGTGGATCTATGGTATTTGGGGTTTTCTTCTATTTTTTGGCGTGATCCTGTTCTTTTTTGGGGTGTATTTGAAGTGTTTTGGGGTCTCCGTTGGGTTTTGTTTGGTTCTCGTTGGTCATCATGGTGGAAAAGGGTAAATTGTGGGTTTTGGAGAACATCAGGTAGGTTTAGGGTGGTTTTGGGGTGGATCTATGGTTTTGGGGGATTTTCTTCCAGTTTTGGTGGTGATGCCGTTCTTGTTTGGGGTGTTTTTGACGTTTTTTGGGGTCTCTGTTGGGTTCTGTTGGGTTCTCGTTGGTCATCGTGTTGGAAAAGGGTAAATTGTGGTTTTTGGAGAAGATCAGGTAGGTTTAGGGTGTTTTTGGGGTGGATCTATGGTTTTGGGGGATTTTCTTCCAGTTTTGGTGGTGATGCCGTTCTTGTTTGGGGTGTTTTTGACGTTTTTTGGGATCTCTGTTGGATTTTGTTGGGTTCTCGTTGGTTATCATGGTGGAAAAGGGTAAATTGTGGGTTTTGGAGAACATCAGGTAGGTTTAGGGTGGTTTTGGGGTGGATCTATGGTTTTGGCGTATTTTCTTCCAGTTTTGGGGGTGATGCCGTTCTTGTTTGGGGTGTTTTTGACGTTTTTTGGGGTCTCCGTTGGATTTTGTTGGGTTCTCGTTGGTTATCATGGTGGAAAAGTGTAAATTGTGGGTTTTGGAGAACATCAGGTAGGTTTAGGGTGGTTTTGGGGTGGATCTATGGTTTTGGCGTATTTTCTTCCAGTTTTGGGGGTGATGCCGATATTTTTTGGGGTGTTTTTGACGTGTTTTGGGGTCTCCATTAGGTTTTGTTGGGTTCTTGTTTGTCATTATGTTAAATAGGAGTGGATTGTGGGTTTTGGAGAACATCAGGTAGTTTTAGGGTGGTTTTGGGGTGGATCTATGGTTTTGGGGGATTTTCTTCCAGTTTTGGTGGTGATGCCGTTCTTGTTTGGGGTGTTTTTGACGTTTTTTGGGGTCTCTGTTGGGTTCTGTTGGGTTCTCGTTGGTCATCGTGTTGGAAAAGGGTAAATTGTGTTTTTTGGAGATCATCAGGTAGGTTTAGGGTGTCTTTGGGGTGGATCTATGGTTTTGGGGGATTTTCTTCCAGTTTTGGGGGTGATGCCGTTCTTGTTTGGGGTGTTTTTGACGTGTTTTGGGGTCTCCATTAGGTTTTGTTGGGTTCTTGTTTGTCATTATGTTAAATAGGTGTGGATTGTGGGTTTTGGAGAACATCAGGTAGGTTTAGGGTGGTTTTGGGGTGGATCTATGGTTTTGGGGGATTTTCTTCCAGTTTTGGTGGTGATGCCGTTCTTGTTTGGGGTGTTTTTGACGTTTTTTGGGGTCTCTGTTGGGTTCTGTTGGGTTCTCGTTGGTCATCGTGTTGGAAAAGGGTAAATTGTGGTTTTTGGAGAACATCAGGTAGGTTTAGGGTGTCTTTGGGGTGGATCTATGGTTTTCGGGGATTTTCTTCCAGTTTTGGGGGTGATGCCGTTCTTGTTTGGGGTGTTTTTGACGTTTTTTGGGATCTCTGTTGGGTTCTGTTGGGTTCTCGTTGGTCATCGTGTTGGAAAAGGGTAAATTGTGGGTTTTGGAGAACTTCAGGTAGGTTTAGGGGGAGTTTTCGCGTGGATTCATGGTATTTGGGGTTTTCTTCTTTTTGGGGGAGTGATCCTCTCCTTTCTTCGGGTGATTTTGAAGTGTTTTGGGGTTTCCGTTGCGTTTCGTTGAATTCCTAATGTGTTTTATGGTGGTTTGGAGTGTGCTTTGGGATTAGGAGAACATCAGGTAGGTTTAGGGTGTCTTTGGGGTGGATCTATGGTATTTGGGGTTTTCTTCTATTTTTTGGCGTGATCCTGTTCTTTTTTGGGGTGTATTTGAAGTGTTTTGGGGTCTCCGTTGGGTTTTGTTTGGTTCTCGTTGGTCATCATGGTGGAAAAGGGTAAATTGTGGGTTTTGGAGAACATCAGGTAGGTTTAGGGTGGTTTTGGGGTGGATCTATGGTTTTGGGGGATTTTCTTCCAGTTTTGGGGGTGATGCCGTTCTTGTTTGGGGTGTTTTTGACGTTTTTTGGGGTCTCTGTTGGGTTCTGTTGGGTTCTCGTTGGTCATCGTGTTGGAAAAGGGTAAATTGTGGTTTTTGGAGAAGATCAGGTAGGTTTAGGGTGGTTTTGGGGTGGATCTATGGTTTTGGGGGATTTTCTTCCAGTTTTGGTGGTGATGCCGTTCTTGTTTGGGGTGTTTTTGACGTTTTTTGGGGTCTCTGTTGGGTTCTGTTGGGTTCTCGTTGGTCATCGTGTTGGAAAAGGGTAAATTGTGGTTTTTGGAGAAGATCAGGTAGGTTTAGGGTGTCTTTGGGGTGGATCTATGGTTTTGGGGGATTTTCTTCCAGTTTTGGGGGTGATGCCGTTCTTGTTTGGGGTGTTTTTGACGTTTTTTGGGGTCTCCGTTGGATTTTGTTGGGTTCTCGTTGGTTATCATGGTGGAAAAGGGTAAATTGTGGGTTTTGGAGAAGATCAGGTAGGTTTAGGGTGGTTTTGGGGGTGGATCTATGGTTTTGGCGTATTTTCTTCCAGTTTTGGGGGTGATGCCGATATTTTTTGGGGTGTTTTTTACGTGTTTTGTGGTCTCCATTAGGTTTTGTTGTGTTCTTGTTTGTCATTATGTTAAATAGGAGTGGATTGTGGGTTTTGGAGAACATCAGGTAGTTTTAGGGTGGTTTTGGGGTGGATCTATGGTTTTGGGGGATTTTCTTCCAGTTTTGGTGGTGATGCCGTTCTTGTTTGGGGTGTTTTTGACGTTTTTTGGGGTCTCTGTTGGGTTCTGTTGGGTTCTCGTTGGTCATCGTGTTGGAAAAGGGTAAATTGTGGTTTTTGGAGAACATCAGGTAGGTTTAGGGTGTCTTTGGGGTGGATCTATGGTTTTGGGGGATTTTCTTCCAGTTTTGGTGGTGATGCCGTTCTTGTTTGGGGTGTTTTTGACGTTTTTTGGGGTGTCTGTTGGGTTCTGTTGGGTTCTCGTTGGTCATCGTGTTGGAAAAGGGTAAATTGTGGTTTTTGGAGAAGATCAGGTAGGTTTAGGGTGTCTTTGGGGTGGATCTATGGTTTTGGGGGTTTTCTTCCAGTTTTGGGGGTGATGCCATTCTTGTTTGGGGTATTTTTTAAGGTTTTTGTGGTCTCTGTTTGGTTTTGTTGGGTTCTCGTTGGTCATCGTGTTGGAAAAGTGTAAATTGTGGGTTTTGGAGAACTTCAGGTAGGTTTAGGGGGAGTTTTCGCGTGGATTCATGGTATTTGGGGTTTTCTTCTTTTTGGGGGAGTGATCCTCTCCTTTGTTCGGGTGATTTTGAAGTGTTTTGGGGTTTCCGTTGCGTTTCGTTGAATTCCTAATGTGTTTTATGGTGGTTTGGAGTGTGCTTTGGGATTAGGAGAACATCAGGTAGGTTTTAGGGTGTCTTTGGGGTGGATCTATGGTATTTGGGGTTTTCTTCTATTTTTTGGCGTGGTCCTGTTCTTTTTTGGGGTGTATTTGAAGTGTTTTGGGGTCTCCGTTGGGTTTTGTTTGGTTCTCGTTGGTCATCATGGTGGAAAAGGGTAAATTGTGGGTTTTGGAGAACATCAGGTAGGTTTAGGGTGGTTTTGGTGTGGATCTATGGTTTTGGGGGATTTTCTTCCAGTTTTGGTGGTGATGCCGTTCTTGTTTGGGGTGTTTTTGACGTTTTTTGGGGTCTCTGTTGGGTTCTGTTGGGTTCTCGTTGGTCATCGTGTTGGAAAAGGGTAAATTGTGGTTTTTGGAGAACATCAGGTAGGTTTAGGGTGGTTTTGGGGTGGATCTATGGTTTTGGGGGATTTTCTTCCAGTTTTGGTGGTGATGCCGTTCTTGTTTGGGGTGTTTTTGACGTTTTTTGGGGTCTCTGTTGGGTTCTGTTGGGTTCTCGTTGGTCATCGTGTTGGAAAAGGGTAAATTGTGTTTTTTGGAGAACATCAGGTAGGTTTAGGGTGTCTTTGGGGTGGATCTATGGTTTTGGGGGATTTTCTTCCAGTTTTGGGGGTGATGCCGTTCTTGTTTGGGGTGTTTTTGACGTGTTTTGGTGTCTCCATTAGGTTTTGTTGGGTTCTTGTTTGTCATTATGTTAAATAGGAGTGGATTGTGGGTTTTGGAGAACATCAGGTAGGTTTAGGGTGTCTTTGGGGTGGATCTATGGTTTTCGGGGATTTTCTTCCAGTTTTGGGGGTGATGCCGTTCTTGTTTGGGGTGTTTTTGACTTTTTTTGGGATCTCTGTTGGGTTCTGTTGGGTTCTCGTTGGTCATCGTGTTGGAAAAGGGTAAATTGTGGGTTTTGGAGAACTTCAGGTAGGTTTAGGGGGAGAGTCGCGTGGATTCATGGTATTTGGGGTTTTCTTCTTTTTGGGGGAGTGATCCTCTCCTTTCTTCGGGTGATTTTGAAGTGTTTTGGGGTTTCCGTTGCGTTTCGTTGAATTCCTAATGTGTTTTATGGTGGTTTGGAGTGTGCTTTGGGATTAGGAGAACATCAGGTAGGTTTAGGGTGTCTTTGGGGTGGATCTATGGTATTTGGGGTTTTCTTCTATTTTTTGGCGTGGTCCTGTTCTTTTTTGGGGTGTATTTGAAGTGTTTTGGGGTCTCCGTTGGGTTTTGTTTGGTTCTCGTTGGTCATCATGGTGGAAAAGGGTAAATTGTGGGTTTTGGAGAACATCAGGTAGGTTTAGGGTGGTTTTGGGGTGGATCTATGGTTTTGGGGGATTTTCTTCCAGTTTTGGTGGTGATGCCGTTCTTGTTTGGGGTGTTTCTGACGTTTTTTGGGGTCTCTGTTGGGTTCTGTTGGGTTCTCGTTGGTCATCGTGTTGGAAAAGGGTAAATTGTGGTTTTTGGAGAAGATCAGGTAGGTTTAGGGTGGTTTTGGGGTGGATCTATGGTTTTGGGGGATTTTCTTCCAGTTTTGGTGGTGATGCCGTTCTTGTTTGGGGTGTTTTTGACGTTTTTTGGGGTCTCTGTTGGGTTCTGTTGGGTTCTCGTTGGTCATCGTGTTGGAAAAGGGTAAATTGTGGTTTTTGGAGAAGATCAGGTAGGTTTAGGGTGTCTTTGGGGTGGATCTATGGTTTTGGGGGATTTTCTTCCAGTTTTGGGGGTGATGCCGTTCTTGTTTGGGGTGTTTTTGACGTTTTTTGGGGTCTCCGTTGGATTTTGTTGGGTTCTCGTTGGTTATCATGGTGGAAAAGGGTAAATTGTGGGTTTTGGAGAAGATCAGGTAGGTTTAGGGTGGTTTTGGGGTGGATCTATGGTTTTGGCGTATTTTCTTCCAGTTTTGGGGGTGATGCCGATATTTTTTGGGGTGTTTTTTACGTGTTTTGTGGTCTCCATTAGGTTTTGTTGTGTTCTTGTTTGTCATTATGTTAAATAGGAGTGGATTGTGGGTTTTGGAGAACATCAGGTAGTTTTAGGGTGGTTTTGGGGTGGATCTATGGTTTTGGGGGATTTTCTTCCAGTTTTGGTGGTGATGCCGTTCTTGTTTGGGGTGTTTTTGACGTTTTTTGGGGTCTCTGTTGGGTTCTGTTGGGTTCTCGTTGGTCATCGTGTTGGAAAAGGGTAAATTGTGGTTTTTGGAGAAGATCAGGTAGGTTTAGGGTGTCTTTGGGGTGGATCTATGGTTTTGGGGGATTTTCTTCCAGTTTTGGTGGTGATGCCGTTCTTGTTTGGGGTGTTTTTGACGTTTTTTGGGGTGTCTGTTGGGTTCTGTTGGGTTCTCGTTGGTCATCGTGTTGGAAAAGGGTAAATTGTGGTTTTTGGAGAAGATCAGGTAGGTTTAGGGTGTCTTTGGGGTGGATCTATGGTTTTGGGGGTTTTCTTCCAGTTTTGGGGGTGATGCCATTCTTGTTTGGGGTATTTTTTAAGGTTTTTGTGGTCTCTGTTTGGTTTTGTTGGGTTCTCGTTGGTCATCGTGTTGGAAAAGGGTAAATTGTGGGTTTTGGAGAACTTCAGGTAGGTTTAGGGGGAGTTTTCGCGTGGATTCATGGTATTTGGGGTTTTCTTCTTTTTGGGGGAGTGATCCTCTCCTTTGTTCGGGTGATTTTGAAGTGTTTTGGGGTTTCCGTTGCGTTTCGTTGAATTCCTAATGTGTTTTATGGTGGTTTGGAGTGTGCTTTGGGATTAGGAGAACATCAGGTAGGTTTAGGGTGTCTTTGGGGTGGATCTATGGTATTTGGGGTTTTCTTCTATTTTTTGGCGTGGTCCTGTTCTTTTTTGGGGTGTATTTGAAGTGTTTTGGGGTCTCCGTTGGGTTTTGTTTGGTTCTCGTTGGTCATCATGGTGGAAAAGGGTAAATTGTGGGTTTTGGAGAACATCAGGTAGGTTTAGGGTGGTTTTGGTGTGGATCTATGGTTTTGGGGGATTTTCTTCCAGTTTTGGTGGTGATGCCGTTCTTGTTTGGGGTGTTTTTGACGTTTTTTGGGGTCTCTGTTGGGTTCTGTTGGGTTCTCGTTGGTCATCGTGTTGGAAAAGGGTAAATTGTGGTTTTTGGAGAACATCAGGTAGGTTTAGGGTGGTTTTGGGGTGGATCTATGGTTTTGGGGGATTTTCTTCCAGTTTTGGTGGTGATGCCGTTCTTGTTTGGGGTGTTTTTGACGTTTTTTGGGGTCTCTGTTGGGTTCTGTTGGGTTCTCGTTGGTCATCGTGTTGGAAAAGGGTAAATTGTGGTTTTTGGAGATCATCAGGTAGGTTTAGGGTGTCTTTGGGGTGGATCTATGGTTTTGGGGGATTTTCTTCCAGTTTTGGTGGTGATGCCGTTCTTGTTTGGGGTGTTTTTGACGTGTTTTGGTGTCTCCATTAGGTTTTGTTGGGTTCTTGTTTGTCATTATGTTAAATAGGTGTGGATTGTGGGTTTTGGAGAACATCAGGTAGGTTTAGGGTGGTTTTGGGGTGGATCTATGGTTTTGGGGGATTTTCTTCCAGTTTTGGTGGTGATGCCGTTCTTGTTTGGGGTGTTTTTGACGTTTTTTGGGGTCTCTGTTGGGTTCTGTTGGGTTCTCGTTGGTCATCGTGTTGGAAAAGGGTAAATTGTGGTTTTTGGAGAACATCAGGTAGGTTTAGGGTGTCTTTGGGGTGGATCTATGGTTTTCGGGGATTTTCTTCCAGTTTTGGGGGTGATGCCGTTCTTGTTTGGGGTGTTTTTGACGTTTTTTGGGGTCTCTGTTGGGTTCTGTTGGGTTCTCGTTGGTCATCGTGTTGGAAAAGGGTAAATTGTGGGTTTTGGAGAACTTCAGGTAGGTTTAGGGGGAGTTTTCGCGTGGATTCATGGTATTTGGGGTTTTCTTCTTTTTGGGGGAGTGATCCTCTCCTTTCTTCGGGTGATTTTGAAGTGTTTTGGGGTTTCCGTTGCGTTTCGTTGAATTCCTAATGTGTTTTATGGTGGTTTGGAGTGTGCTTTGGGATTAGGAGAACATCAGGTAGGTTTAGGGTGTCTTTGGGGTGGATCTATGGTATTTGGGGTTTTCTTCTATTTTTTGGCGTGATCCTGTTCTTTTTTGGGGTGTATTTGAAGTGTTTTGGGGTCTCCGTTGGGTTTTGTTTGGTTCTCGTTGGTCATCATGGTGGAAAAGGGTAAATTGTGGGTTTTGGAGAACATCAGGTAGGTTTAGGGTGGTTTTGGGGTGGATCTATGGTTTTGGGGGATTTTCTTCCAGTTTTGGTGGTGATGCCGTTCTTGTTTGGGGTGTTTTTGACGTTTTTTGGGGTCTCTGTTGGGTTCTGTTGGGTTCTCGTTGGTCATCGTGTTGGAAAAGGGTAAATTGTGGTTTTTGGAGAAGATCAGGTAGGTTTAGGGTGGTTTTGGGGTGGATCTATGGTTTTGGGGGATTTTCTTCCAGTTTTGGTGGTGATGCCGTTCTTGTTTGGGGTGTTTTTGACGTTTTTTGGGATCTCTGTTGGATTTTGTTGGGTTCTCGTTGGTTATCATGGTGGAAAAGGGTAAATTGTGGGTTTTGGAGAACATCAGGTAGGTTTAGGGTGGTTTTGGGGTGGATCTATGGTTTTGGCGTATTTTCTTCCAGTTTTGGGGGTGATGCCGTTCTTGTTTGGGGTGTTTTTGACGTTTTTTGGGGTCTCCGTTGGATTTTGTTGGGTTCTCGTTGGTTATCATGGTGGAAAAGTGTAAATTGTGGGTTTTGGAGAACATCAGGTAGGTTTAGGGTGGTTTTGGGGTGGATCTATGGTTTTGGCGTATTTTCTTCCAGTTTTGGGGGTGATGCCGATATTTTTTGGGGTGTTTTTTACGTGTTTTGGGGTCTCCATTAGGTTTTGTTGGGTTCTTGTTTGTCATTATGTTAAATAGGAGTGGATTGTGGGTTTTGGAGAACATCAGGTAGGTTTAGGGTGGTTTTGGGGTGGATCTATGGTTTTGGGGGATTTTCTTCCAGTTTTGGGGGTGATGCCGTTCTTGTTTGGGGTGTTTTTGACGTTTTTTGGGGTCTCTGTTGGGTTCTGTTGGGTTCTCGTTGGTCATCGTGTTGGAAAAGGGTAAATTGTGTTTTTTGGAGATCATCAGGTAGGTTTAGGGTGTCTTTGGGGTGGATCTATGGTTTTGGGGGATTTTCTTCCAGTTTTGGTGGTGATGCCGTTCTTGTTTGGGGTGTTTTTGACGTGTTTTGGTGTCTCCATTAGGTTTTGTTGGGTTCTTGTTTGTCATTATGTTAAATAGGTGTGGATTGTGGGTTTTGGAGAACATCAGGTAGGTTTAGGGTGGTTTTGGGGTGGATCTATGGTTTTGGGGGATTTTCTTCCAGTTTTGGTGGTGATGCCGTTCTTGTTTGGGGTGTTTTTGACGTTTTTTGGGGTCTCTGTTGGGTTCTGTTTGGTTCTCGTTGGTCATCGTGTTGGAAAAGGGTAAATTGTGGTTTTTGGAGAACATCAGGTAGGTTTAGGGTGTCTTTGGGGTGGATCTATGGTTTTCGGGGATTTTCTTCCAGTTTTGGGGGTGATGCCGTTCTTGTTTGGGGTGTTTTTGACTTTTTTTGGGATCTCTGTTGGGTTCTGTTGGGTTCTCGTTGGTCATCGTGTTGGAAAAGGGTAAATTGTGGGTTTTGGAGAACTTCAGGTAGGTTTAGGGGGAGAGTCGCGTGGATTCATGGTATTTGGGGTTTTCTTCTTTTTGGGGGAGTGATCCTCTCCTTTCTTCGGGTGATTTTGAAGTGTTTTGGGGTTTCCGTTGCGTTTCGTTGAATTCCTAATGTGTTTTATGGTGGTTTGGAGCGTGCTTTGGGATTAGGAGAACATCAGGTAGGTTTAGGGTGTCTTTGGGGTGGATCTATGGTATTTGGGGTTTTCTTCTATTTTTTGGCGTGATCCTGTTCTTTTTTGGGGTGTATTTGAAGTGTTTTGGGGTCTCCGTTGGGTTTTGTTTGGTTCTCGTTGGTCATCATGGTGGAAAAGGGTAAATTGTGGGTTTTGGAGAACATCAGGTAGGTTTAGGGTGGTTTTGGGGTGGATCTATGGTTTTGGGGGATTTTCTTCCAGTTTTGGTGGTGATGCCGTTCTTGTTTGGGGTGTTTTTGACGTTTTTTGGGGTCTCTGTTGGGTTCTGTTGGGTTCTCGTTGGTCATCGTGTTGGAAAAGGGTAAATTGTGGTTTTTGGAGAACATCAGGTAGGTTTAGGGTGGTTTTGGGGTGGATCTATGGTTTTGGGGGATTTTCTTCCAGTTTTGGGGGTGATGCCGTTCTTGTTTGGGGTGTTTTTGACGTTTTTTGGGGTCTCTGTTGGGTTCTGTTGGGTTCTCGTTGGTCATCGTGTTGGAAAAGGGTAAATTGTGGTTTTTGGAGAAGATCAGGTAGGTTTAGGGTGGTTTTGGGGTGGATCTATGGTTTTGGGGGATTTTCTTCCAGTTTTGGGGGTGATGCCGTTCTTGTTTGGGGTGTTTTTGACGTTTTTTGGGGTCTCCGTTGGATTTTGTTGGGTTCTCGTTGGTTATCATGGTGGAAAAGTGTAAATTGTGGGTTTTGGAGAACATCAGGTAGGTTTAGGGTGGTTTTGGGGTGGATCTATGGTTTTGGCGTATTTTCTTCCAGTTTTGGGGGTGATGCCGATATTTTTTGGGGTGTTTTGTACGTGTTTTGGGGTCTCCATTAGGTTTTGTTGGGTTCTTGTTTGTCATTATGTTAAATAGGAGTGGATTGTGGGTTTTGGAGAACATCAGGTAGTTTTAGGGTGGTTTTGGGGTGGATCTATGGTTTTGGGGGATTTTCTTCCAGTTTTGGGGGTGATGCCGTTCTTGTTTGGGGTGTTTTTGACGTGTTTTGGTGTCTCTATTAGGTTTTGTTGGGTTCTTGTTTGTCATTATGTTAAATAGGTGTGGATTGTGGGTTTTGGAGAACATCAGGTAGGTTTAGGGTGGTTTTGGGGTGGATCTATGGTTTTGGGGGATTTTCTTCCAGTTTTGGTGGTGATGCCGTTCTTGTTTGGGGTGTTTTTGACGTTTTTTGGGGTCTCTGTTGGGTTCTGTTGGGTTCTCGTTGGTCATCGTGTTGGAAAAGGGTAAATTGTGTTTTTTGGAGAACATCAGGTAGGTTTAGGGTGTCTTTGGGGTGGATCTATGGTTTTGGGGGATTTTCTTCCAGTTTTGGTGGTGATGCCGTTCTTGTTTGGGGTGTGTTTGACGTTTTTTTGGGATCTCTGTTGGGTTCTGTTGGGTTCTCGTTGGTCATCGTGTTGGAAAAGGGTAAATTGTGGGTTTTGGAGAAGATCAGGTAGGTTTAGGGTGTCTTTGGGTTGGATCTATGGTTTTGGGGGATTTTTTTCCAGTTTTGGTGTTGATGCCGTTCTTGTTTGGGGTGTTTTTGACGTTTTTTGGGGTCTCCATTAGGTTTTGTTGGGTTCTCGTTGGTTATCATGGTGGAAAAGGGTAAATTGTGTTTTTTGGAGAACATCAGGTAGGTTTAGGGTGTCTTTGGGGTGGATCTATGGTTTTGGGGGATTTTCTTCCAGTTTTGGTGGTGATGCCGTTCTTGTTTGGGGTGTTTTTGACGTTTTTTGGGATCTCTGTTGGGTTCTGTTGGGTTCTCGTTGGTCATCGTGTTGGAAAAGGGTAAATTGTGTTTTTTGGAGAACATCAGGTAGGTTTAGGGTGTCTTTGGGGTGGATCTATGGTTTTGGGGGTTTTCTTCCAGTTTTGGGGGTGATGCCATTCTTGTTTCGGGTATTTTTTAAAGGTTTTTGTGGTCTCTGTTTGGTTTTGTTGGGTTCTCGTTGGTCATCGTGTTGTAAAAGTGTAAATTGTGGGTTTTGGAGAACTTCAGGTGTGTTTAGGGGGAGTTTTCGCGTGGATTCATGGTATTTGGGGTTTTCTTCTTTTTGGGGGAGTGATCCTCTCCTTTCTTCGGGTGATTTTGAAGTGTTTTGGGGTTTCCGTTGCGTTTCGTTGAATTCCTAATGTGTTTTATGGTGGTTTGGAGTGTTCTTTGGGATTAGGAGAACAGCAGGTAGGTTTAGGGTGTCTTTGGGGTGGGATCTATGGTATTGGGGTTTTCTTCTATTTTTTGGCGTGATCCTGTTCTTTTTTGGGGTGTATTTGAAGTGTTTTGGGGTCTCCGTTGGGTTTTGTTTTGTTCTCGTTGGTCATCATGGTGGAAAAGGGTAAATTGTGGGTTTTGGAGAACACCAGGTAGGTTTAGGGTGGTTTTGGGGTGGATCTATGGTTTTGGTGTATTTTCTTCCAGTTTTGGTGGTGATGCCGTTCTTGTTTGGGGTGTTTTTGACGTTTTTTGGGATCTCTGTTGGGTTGTGTTGGGTTCTCGTTGGTCATCGTGTTGTAAAAGTGTAAATTGTGGTTTTTGGAGAACATCAGGTAGGTTTAGGGTGTCTTTGGGGTGGATCTATGGTTTTGGGGGTTTTCTTCCAGTTTTGGGGGTGATGCCATTCTTGTTTGGGGTATTTTTTAAGGTTTTTGTGGTCTCTGTTTGGTTTTGTTGGGTTCTCGTTGGTCATCGTGTTGTAAAAGTGTAAATTGTGGGTTTTGGAGAACTTCAGGTGTGTTTAGGGGGAGTTTTCGCGTGGATTCATGGTATTTGGGGTTTTCTTCTTTTTGGGGGAGTGATCCTCTCCTTTCTTCGGGTGATTTTGAAGTGTTTTGGGGTTTCCGTTGCGTTTCGTTGAATTCCTAATGTGTTTTATGGTGGTTTGGAGTGTGCTTTGGGATTAGGAGAACATCAGGTAGGTTTAGGGTGTCTTTGGGGTGGATCTATGGTATTTGGGGTTTTCTTCTAGTTTTTGGCGTGATCCTGTTCTTTTTGGGGGTGTATTTGAAGTGTTTTGGGGTCTCCGTTGGGTTTTGTTTGGTTCTCGTTGGTCATCATGGTGGAAAGGGTAAATTGTGGGTTTTGGAGAACATCAGGTAGGTTTAGGGTGGTTTTGGGGTGGATCTATGGATTTGGTGTATTTTCTTCCAGTTTTGGTGGTGATGCCGTTCTTGTTTGGGGTGTTTTTGACGTGTTTTGGTGTGTCCATTAGGTTTTGTTGGGTTCTTGTTTGTCATTATGTCAAATAGGTGTGGATTGTGGGTTTTGGAGAACATCAGGTAGGTTTAGGGTGGTTTTGGGGTGGATCTATGGTTTTGGGGGATTTTCTTCCAGTTTTGGTGGTGATGCCGTTCTTGTTTGGGGTGTTTTTGACGTTTTTTGGGGTCTCTGTTGGGTTCTGTTGGGTTCTCGTTGGTCATCGTGTTGGAAAAGGGTAAATTGTGGTTTTTGGAGAAGATCAGGTAGGTTTAGGGTGGTTTTGGGGTGGATCTATGGTTTTGGCGTATTTTCTTCCAGTTTTGGGGGTGATGCTGTTCTTGTTTGGGGTGTTTTTGACGTTTTTTGGGGTCTCCGTTGGGTTTTGTTGGGTTCTCGTTGGTTATCATGGTGGAAAAGGGTAAATTGTGGGTTCTGGAGAACATCAGGTAGGTTTAGGGTGGTTTTGGGGTGGATCTATAGTTTTGGCGTATTTTCTTCCAGTTTTGGGGGTGATGCCGATATTTTTTGGGGTGTTTTGTACGTGTTTTGGGGTCTCCATTAGGTTTTGTTGGGTTCTTGTTTTTCATTATGTTAAATAGGAGTGGATTGTGGGTTTTGGAGAACATCAGGTAGGTTTAGGGTGTCTTTGGGGTGGATCTATGGTTTTGGGGGATTTTCTTCCAGTTTTGGTGGTGATGCCGTTCTTGTTTGGGGTGTTTTTGACGTGTTTTGGTGTCTCCATTAGGTTTTGTTGGGTTCTTGTTTGTCATTATGTTAAATAGGTGTGGATTGTGGGTTTTGGAGAACATCAGGTAGGTTTAGGGTGGTTTTGGGGTGGATCTATGGTTTTGGGGGATTTTCTTCCAGTTTTGGTGGTGATGCCGTTCTTGTTTGGGGTGTTTTTGATGTTTTTTGGGGTCTCTGTTGGGTTCTGTTGGGGTTCTCGTTGGTCATCGTGTTGGAAAAGGGTAAATTGTGTTTTTTGGAGAACATCAGGTAGGTTTAGGGTGGTTTTGGGGTGGATCTATGGTTTTGGGGTATTTTCTTCCAGTTTTGGGGGTGATGCCGTTCTTGTTTGGGGTGTTTTTGACGTGTTTTGGTGTCTCCATTAGGTTTTGTTGGGTTCTTGTTTGTCATTATGTTAAATAGGTGTGGATTGTGGGTTTTGGAGAACATCAGGTAGGTTTAGGGTGTCTTTGGGGTGGATCTATGGTTTTGGGGGATTTTCTTCCAGTTTTGGGGGTGATGCCGTTCTTGTTTGGGGTGTTTTTGACGTTTTTTGGGGTCTCCGTTGGGTTTTGTTGGGTTCTCGTTGGTTATCATGGTGGAAAAGCGTAAATTGTGGTTTTTGGAGAAGATCAGGTAGGTTTAGGGTGGTTTTGGGGTGGATCTATGGTTTTGGCGTATTTTCTTCCAGTTTTGGGGGTGATGCCGATATTTTTTGTGGTGTTTTTTACGTGTTTTGGGGTCTCCATTAGGTTTTGTTGGGTTCTTGTTTGTCATTATGTTAAATAGGAGTGGATTGTGGGTTTTGGAGAAAATCAGGTAGTTTTAGGGTGGTTTTGGCGTGGATCTATGGTTTTGGGGGATTTTCTTCCAGTTTTGGGGGTGATGCCGTTCTTGTTTGGGGTGTTTTTGACGTTTTTTGGGGTCTCCGTTGGATTTTGTTGGGTTCTCGTTGGTTATCATGGTGGAAAAGGGTAAATTGTGGGTTTTGGAGAACATCAGGTAGGTTTAGGGTGGTTTTGGGGTGGATCTATGGTTTTGGCGTATTTTCTTCCAGTTTTGGGGGTGATGCCGATATTTTTTGGGGTGTTTTGTACGTGTTTTGGGGTCTCCATTAGGTTTTGTTGGGTTCTTGTTTGTCATTATGTTAAATAGGAGTGGATTGTGGGTTTTGGAGAACATCAGGTAGTTTTAGGGTGGTTTTGGGGTGGATCTATGGTTTTGGGGGATTTTCTTCCAGTTTTGGGGGTGATGCCGTTCTTGTTTGGGGTGTTTTTGACGTGTTTTGGTGTCTCTATTAGGTTTTGTTGGGTTCTTGTTTGTCATTATGTTAAATAGGTGTGGATTGTGGGTTTTGGAGAACATCAGGTAGGTTTAGGGTGGTTTTGGGGTGGATCTATGGTTTTGGGGGATTTTCTTCCAGTTTTGGTGGTGATGCCGTTCTTGTTTGGGGTGTTTTTGACGTTTTTTGGGGTCTCTGTTGGGTTCTGTTGGGTTCTCGTTGGTCATCGTGTTGGAAAAGGGTAAATTGTGTTTTTTGGAGAACATCAGGTAGGTTTAGGGTGTCTTTGGGGTGGATCTATGGTTTTGGGGGATTTTCTTCCAGTTTTGGTGGTGATGCCGTTCTTGTTTGGGGTGTGTTTGACGTTTTTTGGGATCTCTGTTGGGTTCTGTTGGGTTCTCGTTGGTCATCGTGTTGGAAAAGGGTAAATTGTGGGTTTTGGAGAAGATCAGGTAGGTTTAGGGTGTCTTTGGGTTGGATCTATGGTTTTGGGGGATTTTCTTCCAGTTTTGGTGGTGATGCCGTTCTTGTTTGGGGTGTTTTTGACGTTTTTTGGGGTCTCCATTAGGTTTTGTTGGGTTCTCGTTGGTTATCATGGTGGAAAAGGGTAAATTGTGTTTTTTGGAGAACATCAGGTAGGTTTAGGGTGTCTTTGGGGTGGATCTATGGTTTTGGGGGATTTTCTTCCAGTTTTGGTGGTGATGCCGTTCTTGTTTGGGGTGTTTTTGACGTTTTTTGGGATCTCTGTTGGGTTCTGTTGGGTTCTCGTTGGTCATCGTGTTGGAAAAGGGTAAATTGTGGTTTTTGGAGAACATCAGGTAGGTTTAGGGTGTCTTTGGGGTGGATCTATGGTTTTGGGGGTTTTCTTCCAGTTTTGGGGGTGATGCCATTCTTGTTTGGGGTATTTTTTAAGGTTTTTGTGGTCTCTGTTTGGTTTTGTTGGGTTCTCGTTGGTCATCGTGTTGTAAAAGTGTAAATTGTGGGTTTTGGAGAACTTCAGGTGTGTTTAGGGGGAGTTTTCGCGTGGATTCATGGTATTTGGGGTTTTCTTCTTTTTGGGGGAGTGATCCTCTCCTTTCTTCGGGTGATTTTGAAGTGTTTTGGGGTTTCCGTTGCGTTTCGTTGAATTCCTAATGTGTTTTATGGTGGTTTGGAGTGTTCTTTGGGATTAGGAGAACAGCAGGTAGGTTTAGGGTGTCTTTGGGGTGGATCTATGGTATTTGGGGTTTTCTTCTATTTTTTGGCGTGATCCTGTTCTTTTTTGGGGTGTATTTGAAGTGTTTTGGGGTCTCCGTTGGGTTTTGTTTTGTTCTCGTTGGTCATCATGGTGGAAAAGGGTAAATTGTGGGTTTTGGAGAACACCAGGTAGGTTTAGGGTGGTTTTGGGGTGGATCTATGGTTTTGGTGTATTTTCTTCCAGTTTTGGTGGTGATGCCGTTCTTGTTTGGGGTGTTTTTGACGTTTTTTGGGGTCTCTGTTGGGTTGTGTTGGGTTCTCGTTGGTCATCGTGTTGTAAAAGTGTAAATTGTGGTTTTTGGAGAACATCAGGTAGGTTTAGGGTGTCTTTGGGGTGGATCTATGGTTTTGGGGGTTTTCTTCCAGTTTTGGGGGTGATGCCATTCTTGTTTGGGGTATTTTTTAAGGTTTTTGTGGTCTCTGTTTGGTTTTGTTGGGTTCTCGTTCGTCATCGTCGTGGAGAAGTGTAAATTGTGGGTTTTGGAGAACTTCAGGTAGGTTTAGGGGGAGTTTTCGCGTGGATTCATGGTATTTGGGGTTTTCTTCTTTTTGGGGGAGTGATCCTCTCCTTTCTTCGGGTGATTTTGAAGTGTTTTGGGGTTTCCGTTGCGTTTCGTTGAATTCCTAATGTGTTTTATGGTGGTTTGGAGTGTGCTTTGGGATTAGGAGAACATCAGGTAGGTTTAGGGTGTCTTTGGGGTGGATCTATGGTATTTGGGGTTTTCTTCTAGTTTTTGGCGTGATCCTGTTCTTTTTGGGGGTGTATTTGAAGTGTTTTGGGGTCTCCGTTGGGTTTTGTTTGGTTCTCGTTGGTCATCATGGTGGAAAAGGGTAAATTGTGGGTTTTGGAGAACATCAGGTAGGTTTAGGGTGGTTTTGGGGTGGATCTATGGATTTGGTGTATTTTCTTCCAGTTTTGGTGGTGATGCCGTTCTTGTTTGGGGTGTTTTTGACGTGTTTTGGTGTGTCCATTAGGTTTTGTTGGGTTCTTGTTTGTCATTATGTCAAATAGGTGTGGATTGTGGGTTTTGGAGAACATCAGGTAGGTTTAGGGTGGTTTTGGGTGGATCTATGGTTTTGGGGGATTTTCTTCCAGTTTTGGTGGTGATGCCGTTCTTGTTTGGGGTGTTTTTGACGTTTTTTGGGGTCTCTGTTGGGTTCTGTTGGGTTCTCGTTGGTCATCGTGTTGGAAAAGGGTAAATTGTGGTTTTTGGAGAAGATCAGGTAGGTTTAGGGTGGTTTTGGGGTGGATCTATGGTTTTGGCGTATTTTCTTCCAGTTTTGGGGGTGATGCTGTTCTTGTTTGGGGTGTTTTTGACGTTTTTTGGGGTCTCCGTTGGGTTTTGTTGGGTTCTCGTTGGTTATCATGGTGGAAAAGGGTAAATTGTGGGTTCTGGAGAACATCAGGTAGGTTTAGGGTGGTTTTGGGGTGGATCTATAGTTTTGGCGTATTTTCTTCCAGTTTTGGGGGTGATGCCGATATTTTTTGGGGTGTTTTGTACGTGTTTTGGGGTCTCCATTAGGTTTTGTTGGGTTCTTGTTTTTCATTATGTTAAATAGGAGTGGATTGTGGGTTTTGGAGAACATCAGGTAGGTTTAGGGTGTCTTTGGGGTGGATCTATGGTTTTGGGGGATTTTCTTCCAGTTTTGGTGGTGATGCCGTTCTTGTTTGGGGTGTTTTTGACGTGTTTTGGTGTCTCCATTAGGTTTTGTTGGGTTCTTGTTTTTCATTATGTTAAATAGGTGTGGATTGTGGGTTTTGGAGAACATCAGGTAGGTTTAGGGTGTTTTTGGGGTGGATCTATGATTTTGGGTATTTTCTTCCAGTTTTGGTGGTGATGCCGTTCTTGTTTGGGGTGTTTTTGACGTTTTTTGGGGTCTCTGTTTGGTTCTGTTGGGTTCTCGTTGGTCATCGTGTTGGAAAAGGGTAAATTGTGGTTTTTGGAGAACATCAGGTAGGTTTAGGGTGTCTTTGGGGTGGATCTATGGTTTTGGGGTATTTTCTTCCAGTTTTGGTGGTGATGCCGTTCTTGTTTGGTGTGTTTTTGACGTTTTTTGGGATCTCTGTTGGGTTCTGTTGGGTTCTCGTTGGTCATCGTGTTGTAAAAGTGTAAATTGTGGGTTTTGGAGAACTTCAGGTAGGTTTAGGGGGAGTTTTCGCGTGGATTCATGGTATTTGGTGTTTTCTTCTTTTTGGGGGAGTGATCCTCTCCTTTCTTCGGGTGATTTTGAAATGTTTTGGGGTTTCCGTTGCGTTTCGTTGAATTCCTAATGTGTTTTATGGTGGTTTGGAGCGTGCTTTGGGATTAGGAGAACATCAGGTAGGTTTAGGGTGTCTTTGGGGTGGATCTATGGTTTTGGGGTTTTCTTCTATTTTTTGGCGTGATCCTGTTCTTTTTTGGGGTGTATTTGAAGTGTTTTGGGGTCTCCGTTGGGTTTTGTTTGGTTCTCGTTTTTCATCATGGTGGAAAAGGGTAAATTGTGGGTTTTGGAGAACATCAGGTAGGTTTAGGGTGGTTTTGGGGTGGATCCATGGTTTTGGGGGATTTTCTTCCAGTTTTGGTGGTGATGCCGTTCTTGTTTGGGGTGTTTTTGACGTTTTTTGGGGTCTCTGTTGGGTTCTGTTGGGTTCTCGTTGGTCATCGTGTTGGAAAAGTGTAAATTGTGGTTTTTGGAGAACATCAGGTAGGTTTAGGGTGGTTTTGGGGTGGATCTATGGTTTTGGGGGATTTTCTTCCAGTTTTAGGGGTGATGCCGTTCTTGTTTGGGGTGTTTTTGACGTTTTTTGGGGTCTCTGTTGGGTTCTGTTGGGTTCTCGTTGGTCATCGTGTTGGAAAAGGGTAAATTGTGGTTTTTGGAGAAGATCAGGTAGGTTTAGGGTGATTTTGGGGTGGATCTATGGTTTTGGGGGATTTTCTTCCAGTTTTGGGGGTGATGCCGTTCTTGTTTGGGGTGTTTTTGACGTTTTTTGGGGTCTCCGTTGGATTTTGTTGGGTTCTCGTTGGTTATCATGGTGGAAAAGGGTAAATTGTGGGTTTTGGAGAACATCAGGTAGGTTTAGGGTGGTTTTGGGGTGGATCTATGGTTTTGGCGTATTTTCTTCCAGTTTTGGGGGTGATGCCGATATTTTTTGGGGTGTTTTGTACGTGTTTTGGGGTCTCCATTAGGTTTTGTTGGGTTCTTGTTTGTCATTATGTTAAATAGGAGTGGATTGTGGGTTTTGGAGAACATCAGGTAGTTTTAGGGTGGTTTTGGGGTGGATCTATGGTTTTGGGGGATTTTCTTCCAGTTTTGGTGGTGATGCCGTTCTTGTTTGGGGTGTTTTTGACGTGTTTTGGTGTCTCTATTAGGTTTTGTTGGGTTCTTGTTTGTCATTATGTGAAATAGGTGTGGATTGTGGGTTTTGGAGAACATCAGGTAGGTTTAGGGTGGTTTTGGGGTGGATCTGTGGTTTTGGGGGATTTTCTTCCAGTTTTGGTGGTGATGCCGTTCTTGTTTGGGGTGTTTTTGACGTTTTTTGGGGTCTCTGTTGGGTTCTGTTGGGTTCTCGTTGGTCATCGTGTTGGAAAAGGGTAAATTGTGTTTTTTGGAGAACATCAGGTAGGTTTAGGGTGTCTTTGGGGTGGATCTATGGTATTTGGGGTTTTCTTCTATTTTTTGGCGTGATCCTGTTCTTTTTTGGGGTGTATTTGAAGTGTTTTGGGGTCTCCGTTGGGTTTTGTTTGGTTCTCGTTGGTCATCATGGTGGAAAAGGGTAAATTGTGGGTTTTGGAGAACACCAGGTAGGTTTAGGGTGGTTTTGGGGTGGATCTATGGTTTTGGGGGATTTTCTTCCAGTTTTGGGGGTGATGCCGTTCTTGTTTGGGGTGTTTTTGACGTTTTTTGGGATCTCTGTTGGGTTCTGTTGGGTTCTCGTTGGTCATCGTGTTGGAAAAGGGTAAATTGTGGTTTTTGGAGAACATCAGGTAGGTTTAGGGTGTCTTTGGGGTGGATCTATGGTTTTGGGGGTTTTCTTCCAGTTTTGGGGGTGATGCCATTCTTGTTTGGGGTATTTTTTAAGGTTTTTGTGGTCTCTGTTTGGTTTTGTTGGGTTCTCGTTGGTCATCGTGTTGTAAAAGTGTAAATTGTGGGTTTTGGAGAACTTCAGGTAGGTTTAGGGGGAGTTTTCGCGTGGATTCATGGTATTTGGTGTTTTCTTCTTTTTGGGGGAGTGATCCTCTCCTTTCTTCGGGTGATTTTGAAGTGTTTTGGGGTTTCCGTTGCGTTTCGTTGAATTCCTAATGTGTTTTATGGTGGTTTGGAGTGTGCTTTGGGATTAGGAGAACATCAGGTAGGTTTAGGGTGTCTTTGGGGTGGATCTATGGTATTTGGGGTTTTCTTCTATTTTTTGGCGTGATCCTGTTCTTTTTGGGGGTGTATTTGAAGTGTTTTGGGGTCTCCGTTGGGTTTTGTTTGGTTCTCGTTGGTCATCATGGTGGAAAAGGGTAAATTGTGGGTTTTGGAGAACATCAGGTAGGTTTAGGGTGGTTTTGGGGTGGATCTATGGATTTGGTGTATTTTCTTCCAGTTTTGGTGGTGATGCCGTTCTTGTTTGGGGTGTTTTTGACGTGTTTTGGTGTGTCCATTAGGTTTTGTTGGGTTCTTGTTTGTCATTATGTCAAATAGGTGTGGATTGTGGGTTTTGGAGAACATCAGGTAGGTTTAGGGTGGTTTTGGGGTGGATCTATGGTTTTGGGGGATTTTCTTCCAGTTTTGGTGGTGATGCCGTTCTTGTTTGGGGTGTTTTTGACGTTTTTTGGGATCTCTGTTGGGTTCTGTTGGGTTCTCGTTGGTCATCGTGTTGGAAAAGGGTAAATTGTGGTTTTTGGAGAAGATCAGGTAGGTTTAGGGTGGTTTTGGGGTGGATCTATGGTTTTGGCGTATTTTCTTCCAGTTTTGGGGGTGATGCCGTTCTTGTTTGGGGTGTTTTTGACGTTTTTTGGGGTCTCCGTTGGGTTTTGTTGGGTTCTCGTTAGTTATCATGGTGGAAAAGTGTAAATTGTGGGTTCTGGAGAACATCAGGTAGGTTTAGGGTGATTTTGGGGTGGATCTATAGTTTTGGCGTATTTTCTTCCAGTTTTGGGGGTGATGCCGATATTTTTTGGGGTGTTTTGTACGTGTTTTGGGGTCTCCATTAGGTTTTGTTGGGTTCTTGTTTTTCATTATGTTAAATAGGAGTGTATTGTGGGTTTTGGAGAACATCAGGTAGGTTTAGGGTGTCTTTGGGGTGGATCTATGGTTTTGGGGGATTTTCTTCCAGTTTTGGTGGTGATGCCGTTCTTGTTTGGGGTGTTTTTGACGTGTTTTGGTGTCTCCATTAGGTTTTGTTGGGTTCTTGTTTGTCATTATGTTAAATAGGTGTGGATTGTGGGTTTTGGAGAACATCAGGTAGGTTTAGGGTGGTTTTGGGGTGGATCTATGGTTTTGGGGGATTTTCTTCCAGTTTTGGTGGTGATGCCGTTCTTGTTTGGGGTGTTTTTGACGTTTTTTGGGGTCTCTGTTGGGTTCTGTTGGGTTCTCGTTGGTCATCGTGTTGGAAAAGGGTAAATTGTGTTTTTTGGAGAACATCAGGTAGGTTTAGGGTGGTTTTGGGGTGGATCTATGGTTTTGGGGTATTTTCTTCCAGTTTTGGGGGTGATGCCGTTCTTGTTTGGGGTGTTTTTGACGTGTTTTGGTGTCTCCATTAGGTTTTGTTGGGTTCTTGTTTTTCATTATGTTAAATAGGTGTGGATTGTGGGTTTTGGAGAACATCAGGTAGGTTTAGGGTGTCTTTGGGGTGGATCTATGGTTTTGGGGGATTTTCTTCCAGTTTTGGGGGTGATGCCGTTCTTGTTTGGGGTGTTTTTGACGTTTTTTGGGGTCTCCGTTGGGTTTTGTTGGGTTCTCGTTGGTTATCATGGTGGAAAAGGGTAAATTGTGGTTTTTGGAGAAGATCAGGTAGGTTTAGGGTGGTTTTGGGGTGGATCTATGGTTTTGGCGTATTTTCTTCCAGTTTTGGGGGTGATGCCGATATTTTTTGTGGTGTTTTTTACGTGTTTTGGGGTCTCCATTAGGTTTTGTTGGGTTCTTGTTTGTCATTATGTTAAATAGGAGTGGATTGTGGGTTTTGGAGAAAATCAGGTAGGTTTAGGGTGGTTTTGGCGTGGATCTATGGTTTTGGGGGATTTTCTTCCAGTTTTGGTGGTGATGCCGTTCTTGTTTGGGGTGTTTTTGACGTTTTTTGGGATCTCTGTTGGGTTCTGTTGGGTTCTCGTTGGTCATCGTGTTGGAAAAGGGTAAATTGTGGTTTTTGGAGAACATCAGGTAGGTTTAGGGTGTCTTTGGGGTGGATCTATGGTTTTGGGGGTTTTCTTCCAGTTTTGGGGGTGATGCCATTCTTGTTTGGGGTATTTTTTAAGGTTTTTGTGGTCTCTGTTTGGTTTTGTTGGGTTCTCGTTGGTCATCGTGTTGTAAAAGTGTAAATTGTGGGTTTTGGAGAACTTCAGGTAGGTTTAGGGGGAGTTTTTGCGTGGATTCATGGTATTTGGTGTTTTCTTCTTTTTGGGGGAGTGATCCTCTCCTTTCTTCGGGTGATTTTGAAATGTTTTGGGGTTTCCGTTGCGTTTCGTTGAATTCCTAATGTGTTTTATGGTGGTTTGGAGCGTGCTTTGGGATTAGGAGAACATCAGGTAGGTTTAGGGTGTCTTTGGGGTGGATCTATGGTATTTGGGGTTTTCTTCTATTTTTTGGCGTGATCCTGTTCTTTTTTGGGGTGTATTTGAAGTGTTTTGGGGTCTCCGTTGGGTTTTGTTTGGTTCTCGTTGGTCATCATGGTGGAAAAGGGTAAATTGTGGGTTTTGGAGAACATCAGGTAGGTTTAGGGTGGTTTTGGGGTGGATCCATGGTTTTGGGGGATTTTCTTCCAGTTTTCGTGGTGATGCCGTTCTTGTTTGGGGTGTTTTTGACGTTTTTTGGGGTCTCTGTTGGGTTCTGTTGGGTTCTCGTTGGTCATCGTGTTGGAAAAGGGTAAATTGTGTTTTTTGGAGAACATCAGGTAGGTTTAGGGTGGTTTTGGGGTGGATCTATGGTTTTGGGGGATTTTCTTCCAGTTTTGGGGGTGATGCCGTTCTTGTTTGGGGTGTTTTTGACGTTTTTTGGGGTCTCTGTTGGGTTCTGTAGGGGTTCTCGTTGGTCATCGTGTTGGAAAAGGGTAAATTGTGGTTTTTGGAGAAGATCAGGTAGGTTTAGGGTGGTTTTGGGGTGGATCTATGGTTTTGGCGTATTTTCTTCCAGTTTTGGGGGTGATGCCGATATTTTTTGGGGTGTTTTGTACGTGTTTTGGGGTCTCCATTAGGTTTTGTTGGGTTCTTGTTTGTCATTATGTTAAATAGGTGTGGATTGTGGGTTTTGGAGAACATCAGGTAGGTTTAGGGTGGTTTTGGGGTGGATCTATGGTTTTGGGGGATTTTCTTCCAGTTTTGGTGGTGATGCCGTTCTTGTTTGGGGTGTTTTTGACGTGTTTTGGTGTCTCTATTAGGTTTTGTTGGGTTCTTGTTTGTCATTATGTTAAATAGGTGTGGATTGTGGGTTTTGGAGAACATCAGGTAGGTTTAGGGTGGTTTTGGGGTGGATCTATGGTTTTGGGGGATTTTCTTCCAGTTTTGGTGGTGATGCCGTTCTTGTTTGGGGTGTTTTTGACGTTTTTTGGGGTCTCTGTTGGGTTCTGTTGGGTTCTCGTTGGTCATCGTGTTGGAAAAGGGTAAATTGTGTTTTTTGGAGAACATCAGGTAGGTTTAGGGTTTCTTTGGGGTGGATCTATGGTTTTGGGGGATTTTCTTCCAGTTTTGGTGGTGATGCCGTTCTTGTTTGGGGTGTGTTTGACGTTTTTTGGGATCTCTGTTGGGTTCTGTTGGGTTCTCATTGGTCATCGTGTTGGAAAAGGGTAAATTGTGGGTTTTGGAGAACATCAGGTAGGTTTAGGGTGTCTTTGGGGTGGATCTATGGTTTTGGGGGATTTTCTTCCAGTTTTGGTGGTGATGCCGTTCTTGTTTGGGGTGTTTTTGACGTTTTTTGGGGTCTCTGTTGGGTTCTGTTGGGTTCTCGTTGGTCATCGTGTTGGAAAAGGGTAAATTGTGTTTTTTGGAGAACATCAGGTAGGTTTAGGGTGTCTTTGGGTTGGATCTATGGTTTTGGGGTATTTTCTTCCAGTTTTGGGGGTGATGCCGTTCTTGTTTGGGGTATTTTTTACGTGTTTTGGTGTCTCCATTAGGTTTTGTTGGGTTCTTGTTTTTCATTATGTTAAATAGGTGTGGATTGTGGGTTTTGGAGAACATCAGGTAGGTTTAGGGTGGTTTTGGGGTGGATCTATGGTTTTGGGGGATTTTCTTCCAGTTTTGGTGGTGATGCCGTTCTTGTTTGGGGTGTTTTTGACGTTTTTTGGGATCTCTGTTGGGTTCTGTTGGGTTCTCGTTGGTCATCGTGTTGTAAAAGGGTAAATTGTGGGTTTTGGAGAACTTCAGGTAGGTTTAGGGGGAGTTTTCGCGTGGATTCATGGTATTTGGGGTTTTCTTCTTTTTGGGGGAGTGATCCTCTCCTTTCTTCGGGTGATTTTGAAGTGTTTTGGGGTTTCCGTTGCGTTTCGTTGAATTCCTAATGTGTTTTATGGTGGTTTGGAGTGTGCTTGTGGATTAGGAGAACATCAGGTAGGTTTAGGGTGTCTTTGGGGTGGATCTATGGTATTTGGGGTTTTCTTCTATTTTTTGGCGTGATCCTGTTCTTTTTTGGGGTGTATTTGAAGTGTTTTGGGGTCTCCGTTGGGTTTTGTTTGGTTCTCGTTGGTCATCATGGTGGAAAAGGGTAAATTGTGGGTTTTGGAGAACACCAGGTAGGTTTAGGGTGGTTTTGGGGTGGATCTATGGTTTTGGCGTATTTTCTTCCAGTTTTGGGGGTGATGCCGATATTTTTTGTGGTGTTTTTTACGTGTTTTGGGGTCTCCATTAGGTTTTGTTGGGTTCTTGTTTGTCATTATGTTAAATAGGAGTGGATTGTGGGTTTTGGAGAAAATCAGGTAGTTTTAGGGTGGTTTTGGCGTGGATCTATGGTTTTGGGGGATTTTCTTCCAGTTTTGGGGGTGATGCCGTTCTTGTTTGGGGTGTTTTTGACGTTTTTTGGGATCTCTGTTGGGTTCTGTTGGGTTCTCGTTGGTCATCGTGTTGGAAAAGGGTAAATTGTGGTTTTTGGAGAACATCAGGTAGGTTTAGGGTGTCTTTGGGGTGGATCTATGGTTTTGGGGGTTTTCTTCCAGTTTTGGGGTTGATGCCATTCTTGTTTGGGGTATTTTTTAAGGTTTTTGTGGTCTCTGTTTGGTTTTGTTGGGTTCTCGTTGGTCATCGTGTTGTAAAAGTGTAAATTGTGGGTTTTGGAGAACTTCAGGTAGGTTTAGGGGGAGTTTTTGCGTGGATTCATGGTATTTGGTGTTTTCTTCTTTTTGGGGGAGTGATCCTCTCCTTTCTTCGGGTGATTTTGAAGTGTTTTGGGGTTTCCATTGCGTTTCGTTGAATTCCTAATGTGTTTTATGGTGGTTTGGAGTGTGCTTTGGGATTAGGAGAACATCAGGTAGGTTTAGGGTGTCTTTGGGGTGGATCTATGGTATTTGGGGTTTTCTTCTAGTTTTTGGCGTGATCCTGTTCTTTTTGGGGGTGTATTTGAAGTGTTTTGGGGTCTCCGTTGGGTTTTGTTTGGTTCTCGTTGGTCATCATGGTGGAAAAGGGTAAATTGTGGGTTTTGGAGAACATCAGGTAGGTTTAGGGTGGTTTTGGGGTGGATCTATGGATTTGGTGTATTTTCTTCCAGTTTTGGTGGTGATGCCGTTCTTGTTTGGGGTGTTTTTGACGTTTTTTGGGGTCTCTGTTGGGTTCTGTTGGGTTCTCGTTGGTCATCGTGTTGGAAAAGGGTAAATTGTGGTTTTTGGAGAACATCAGGTAGGTTTAGGGTGGTTTTGGGGTGGATCTATGGTTTTGGGGGATTTTCTTCCAGTTTTGGTGGTGATGCCGTTCTTGTTTGGGGTGTTTTTGACGTTTTTTGGGGTCTCTGTTGGGTTCTGTTGGGTTCTCGTTGGTCATCGTGTTGGAAAAGGGTAAATTGTGGTTTTTGGAGAACATCAGGTAGGTTTAGGGTGGTTTTGGGGTGGATCTATTGTTTTGGGGGATTTTCTTCCAGTTTTGGGGGTGATGCCGTTCTTGTTTGGGGTGTTTTTGACGTTTTTTGGGGTCTCTGTTGGGTTCTGTTGGGTTCTCGTTGGTCATCGTGTTGGAAAAGGGTAAATTGTGTTTTTTGGAGAAGATCAGGTAGGTTTAGGGTGTCTTTGGGGTGGATCTATGGTTTTGGGGGATTTTCTTCCAGTTTTGGGGGTGATGCCGTTCTTGTTTGGGGTGTTTTTGACGTGTTTTGGTGTCTCCATTAGGTTTTGTTGGGTTCTTGTTTGTCATTATGTTAAATAGGTGTGGATTGTGGGTTTTGGAGAACATCAGGTAGGTTTAGGGTGGTTTTGGGGTGGATCTATGGTTTTGGGGGATTTTCTTCCAGTTTTGGTGGTGATGCCGTTCTTGTTTGGGGTGTTTTTGACGTTTTTTGGGGTCTCTGTTGGGTTCTGTTGGGTTCTCGTTGGTCATCGTGTTGGAAAAGGGTAAATTGTGTTTTTTGGAGAACATCAGGTAGGTTTAGGGTTTCTTTGGGGTGGATCTATGGTTTTGGGGGATTTTCTTCCAGTTTTGGTGGTGATGCCGTTCTTGTTTGGGGTGTGTTTGACGTTTTTTGGGATCTCTGTTGGGTTCTGTTGGGTTCTCGTTGGTCATCGTGTTGGAAAAGGGTAAATTGTGGGTTTTGGAGAACATCAGGTAGGTTTAGGGTGTCTTTGGGGTGGATCTATGGTTTTGGGGGATTTTCTTCCAGTTTTGGTGGTGATGCCGTTCTTGTTTGGGGTGTTTTTACGTTTTTTGGGGTCTCTGTTGGGTTCTGTTGGGTTCTCGTTGGTCATCGTGTTGGAAAAGGGTAAATTGTGTTTTTTTGGAGAACATCAGGTAGGTTTAGGGTGTCTTTGGGGTGGATCTATGGTTTTGGGGGTTTTCTTCCAGTTTTGGGGGTGATGCCATTCTTGTTTGGGGTATTTTTTAAGGTTTTTGTGGTCTCTGTTTGGTTTTGTTGGGTTCTCGTTGGTCATCGTGTTGTAAAAGTGTAAATTGTGGGTTTTGGAGAACTTCAGGTAGGTTTAGGGGGAGTTTTCGCGTGGATTCATGGTATTTGGGGTTTTCTTCTTTTTGGGGGAGTGATCCTCTCCTTTCTTCGGGTGATTTTGAAGTGTTTTGGGGTTTCCGTTGCGTTTCGTTGAATTCCTAATGTGTTTTATGGTGGTTTGGAGTGTGCTTTGGGATTAGGAGAACATCAGGTAGGTTTAGGGTGTCTTTGGGGTGGATCTATGGTATTTGGGGTTTTCTTCTATTTTTTGGCGTGATCCTGTTCTTTTTTGGGGTGTATTTGAAGTGTTTTGGGGTCTCCGTTGGGTTTTGTTTGGTTCTCGTTGGTCATCATGGTGGAAAAGGGTAAATTGTGGGTTTTGGAGAACACCAGGTAGGTTTAGGGTGGTTTTGGGGTGGATCTATGGTTTTGGCGTATTTTCTTCCAGTTTTGGGGGTGATGCCGATATTTTTTGTGGTGTTTTTTACGTGTTTTGGGGTCTCCATTAGGTTTTGTTGGGTTCTTGTTTGTCATTATGTTAAATAGGAGTGGATTGTGGGTTTTGGAGAAAATCAGGTAGTTTTAGGGTGGTTTTGGCGTGGATCTATGGTTTTGGGGGATTTTCTTCCAGTTTTGGGGGTGATGCCGTTCTTGTTTGGGGTGTTTTTGACGTTTTTTTGGGATCTCTGTTGGGTTCTGTTGGGTTCTCGTTGGTCATCGTGTTGGAAAAGGGTAAATTGTGGTTTTTGGAGAACATCAGGTAGGTTTAGGGTGTCTTTGGGGTGGATCTATGGTTTTGGGGGTTTTCTTCCAGTTTTGGGGTTGATGCCATTCTTGTTTGGGGTATTTTTTAAGGTTTTTGTGGTCTCTGTTTGGTTTTGTTGGGTTCTCGTTGGTCATCGTGTTGTAAAAGTGTAAATTGTGGGTTTTGGAGAACTTCAGGTAGGTTTAGGGGGAGTTTTTGCGTGGATTCATGGTATTTGGTGTTTTCTTCTTTTTGGGGGAGTGATCCTCTCCTTTCTTCGGGTGATTTTGAAGTGTTTTGGGGTTTCCGTTGCGTTTCGTTGAATTCCTAATGTGTTTTATGGTGGTTTGGAGTGTGCTTTGGGATTAGGAGAACAGCAGGTAGGTTTAGGGTGTCTTTGGGGTGGATCTATGGTATTTGGGGTTTTCTTCTATTTTTTGGCGTGATCCTGTTCTTTTTTGGGGTGTATTTGAAGTGTTTTGGGGTCTCCGTTGGGTTTTGTTTGGTTCTCGTTGGTCATCATGGTGGAAAAGGGTAAATTGTGGGTTTTGGAGAACACCAGGTAGGTTTAGGGTGGTTTTGGGGTGGATCTATGGTTTTGGTGTATTTTCTTCCAGTTTTGGTGGTGATGCCGTTCTTGTTTGGGGTGTTTTTGACGTTTTTTGGGATCTCTGTTGGGTTGTGTTGGGTTCTCGTTGGTCATCGTGTTGTAAAAGTGTAAATTGTGGTTTTTGGAGAACATCAGGTAGGTTTAGGGTGTCTTTGGGGTGGATCTATGGTTTTGGGGGTTTTCTTCCAGTTTTGGGGTGATGCCATTCTTGTTTGGGGTATTTTTTAAGGTTTTTGTGGTCTCTGTTTGGTTTTGTTGGGTTCTCGTTGGTCATCGTGTTGTAAAAGTGTAAATTGTGGGTTTTGGAGAACTTCAGGTGTGTTTAGGGGGAGTTTTCGCGTGGATTCATGGTATTTGGGGTTTTCTTCTTTTTGGGGGAGTGATCCTCTCCTTTCTTCGGGTGATTTTGAAGTGTTTTGGTGTTTCCGTTGCGTTTCGTTGAATTCCTAATGTGTTTTATGGTGGTTTGGAGTGTGCTTTGGGATTAGGAGAACATCAGGTAGGTTTAGGGTGTCTTTGGGGTGGATCTATGGTATTTGGGGTTTTCTTCTAGTTTTTGGCGTGATCCTGTTCTTTTTGGGGGTGTATTTGAAGTGTTTTGGGGTCTCCGTTGGGTTTTGTTTGGTTCTCGTTGGTCATCATGGTGGAAAAGGGTAAATTGTGGGTTTTGGAGAACATCAGGTAGGTTTAGGGTGGTTTTGGGGTGGATCTATGGATTTGGTGTATTTTCTTCCAGTTTTGGTGGTGATGCCGTTCTTGTTTGGGGTGTTTTTGACGTGTTTTGGTGTGTCCATTAGGTTTTGTTGGGTTCTTGTTTGTCATTATGTCAAATAGGTGTGGATTGTGGGTTTTGGAGAACATCAGGTAGGTTTAGGGTGGTTTTGGGGTGGATCTATGGTTTTGGGGGATTTTCTTCCAGTTTTGGTGGTGATGCCGTACTTGTTTGGGGTGTTTTTGACGTTTTTTGGGGTCTCTGTTGGGTTCTGTTGGGTTCTCGTTGGTCATCGTGTTGGAAAAGGGTAAATTGTGGTTTTTGGAGAAGATCAGGTAGGTTTAGGGTGGTTTTGGGGTGGATCTATGGTTTTGGCGTATTTTCTTCCAGTTTTGGGGGTGATGCTGTTCTTGTTTGGGGTGTTTTTGACGTTTTTTGGGGTCTCCGTTGGGTTTTGTTGGGTTCTCGTTGGTTATCATGGTGGAAAAGGGTAAATTGCGGGTTCTGGAGAACATCAGGTAGGTTTAGGGTGGTTTTGGGGTGGATCTATAGTTTTGGCGTATTTTCTTCCAGTTTTGGGGGTGATGCCGATATTTTTTGGGGTGTTTTGTACGTGTTTTGGGGTCTCCATTAGGTTTTGTTGGGTTCTTGTTTTTCATTATGTTAAATAGGAGTGGATTGTGGGTTTTGGAGAACATCAGGTAGGTTTAGGGTGTCTTTGGGGTGGATCTATGGTTTTGGGGGATTTTCTTCCAGTTTTGGTGGTGATGCCGTTCTTGTTTGGGGTGTTTTTGACGTGTTTTGGTGTCTCCATTAGGTTTTGTTGGGTTCTTGTTTGTCATTATGTTAAATAGGTGTGGATTGTGGGTTTTGGAGAACATCAGGTAGGTTTAGGGTGGTTTTGGGGTGGATCTATTGTTTTGGGGGATTTTCTTCCAGTTTTGGTGGTGATGCCGTTCTTGTTTGGGGTGTTTTTGATGTTTTTTGGGGTCTCTGTTGGGTTCTGTTGGGTTCTCGTTGGTCATCGTGTTGGAAAAGGGTAAATTGTGTTTTTTGGAGAACATCAGGTAGGTTTAGGGTGGTTTTGGGGTGGATCTATGGTTTTGGGGTATTTTCTTCCAGTTTTGGGGGTGATGCCGTTCTTGTTTGGGGTGTTTTTGACGTGTTTTGGTGTCTCCATTAGGTTTGTTGGGTTCTTGTTTGTCATTATGTTAAATAGGTGTGGATTGTGGGTTTTGGAGAACATCAGGTAGGTTTAGGGTGTCTTTGGGGTGGATCTATGGTTTTGGGGGATTTTCTTCCAGTTTTGGGGGTGATGCCGTTCTTGTTTGGGGTGTTTTTGACGTTTTTTGGGGTCTCCGTTGGGTTTTGTTGGGTTCTCGTTGGTTATCATGGTGGAAAAGGGTAAATTGTGGGTTTTGGAGAACATCAGGTAGGTTTAGGGTGGTTTTGGGGTGGATCTATGGTTTTGGCGTATTTTCTTCCACTTTTGGGGGTGATGCCGATATTTTTTGGGGTGTTTTTTACGTGTTTTGGGGTCTCCATTAGGTTTTGTTGGGTTCTTGTTTGTCATTATGTTAAATAGGAGTGGATTGTGGGTTTTGGAGAAAATCAGGTAGTTTTAGGGTGGTTTTGGCGTGGATCTATGGTTTTGGGGGATTTTCTTCCAGTTTTGGGGGTGATGCCGTTCTTGTTTGGGGTGTTTTTGACGTTTTTGGGATCTCTGTTGGGTTCTGTTGGGTTCTCGTTGGTCATCGTGTTGGAAAAGGGGTAAATTGTGGTTTTTGGAGAACATCAGGTAGGTTTAGGGTGTCTTTGGGGTGGATCTATGGTTTTGGGGGTTTTCTTCCAGTTTTGGTGGTGATGCCATTCTTGTTTGGGGTATTTTTTAAGGTTTTTGTGGTCTCTGTTTGGTTTTGTTGGGTTCTCGTTGGTCATCGTGTTGTAAAAGTGTAAATTGTGGGTTTTGGAGAACTTCAGGTAGGTTTAGGGGGAGTTTTCGCGTGGATTCATGGTATTTGGTGTTTTCTTCTTTTTGGGGGAGTGATCCTCTCCTTTCTTCGGGTGATTTTGAAGTGTTTTGGGGTTTCCGTTGCGTTTCGTTGAATTCCTAATGTGTTTTATGGTGGTTTGGAGCGTGCTTTGGGATTAGGAGAACATCAGGTAGGTTTAGGGTGTCTTTGGGGTGGATCTATGGTATTTGGGGTTTTCTTCTAGTTTTTGGCGTGATCCTGTTCTTTTTGGGGGTGTATTTGAAGTGTTTTGGGGTCTCCGTTGGGTTTTGTTTGGTTCTCGTTGGTCATCATGGTGGAAAAGGGTAAATTGTGGGTTTTGGAGAACATCAGGTAGGTTTAGGGTGGTTTTGGGGTGGATCTATGGTTTTGGGGGATTTTCTTCCATTTTTGGGGGTGATGCCGTTCTTGTTTGGGGTGTTTTTGACGTTTTTTGGGGTCTCTGTTGGGTTCTGTTGGGTTCTCGTTGGTCATCGTGTTGGAAAAGGGTAAATTGTGGTTTTTGGAGAAGATCAGGTAGGTTTAGGGTGGTTTTGGGGTGGATCTATGGTTTTGGGGGATTTTCTTCCAGTTTTGGGGGTGATGCCGTTCTTGTTTGGGGTGTTTTTGACGTTTTTTGGGGTCTCCGTTGGATTTTGTTGGGTTCTCGTTGGTTATCATGGTGGAAAAGGGTAAATTGTGGGTTTTGGAGAACATCAGGTAGGTTTAGGGTGTCTTTGGGGTGGATCTATGGTTTTGGGG
Organism: Aythya ferina; assembly: GCF_964211825.1. Taxonomy (NCBI): domain Eukaryota; kingdom Metazoa; phylum Chordata; class Aves; order Anseriformes; family Anatidae; genus Aythya; species Aythya ferina. The sequence goes on along the minus strand of NW_028181211.1, from coordinate 15,344 downwards.
GATTTTCTTCCAGTTTTGGTGGTGATGCCGTTCTTGTTTGGGGTGTTTTTTACGTGTTTTGGTGTCTCCATTAGGTTTTGTTGGGTTCTTGTTTTTCATTATGTTAAATAGGTGTGGATTGTGGGTTTTGGAGAACATCAGGTAGGTTTAGGGTGTTTTTGGGGTGGATCTATGATTTTGGGTATTTTCTTCCAGTTTTGGTGGTGATGCCGTTCTTGTTTGGGGTGTTTTTGACGTTTTTTGGGGTCTCTGTTGGGTTCTGTTGGGTTCTCGTTGGTCATCGTGTTGGAAAAGGGTAAATTGTGGTTTTTGGAGAACATCAGGTAGGTTTAGGGTGTCTTTGGGGTGGATCTATGGTTTTGGGTATTTTCTTCCAGTTTTGGTGGTGATGCCGTTCTTGTTTGGTGTGTTTTTGACGTTTTTTGGGATCTCTGTTGGGTTCTGTTGGGTTCTCGTTGGTCATCGTGTTGTAAAAGTGTAAATTGTGGGTTTTGGAGAACTTCAGGTAGGTTTAGGGGGAGTTTTCGCGTGGATTCATGGTATTTGGTGTTTTCTTCTTTTTGGGGGAGTGATCCTCTCCTTTCTTCGGGTGATTTTGAAATGTTTTGGGGTTTCCGTTGCGTTTCGTTGAATTCCTAATGTGTTTTATGGTGGTTTGGAGCGTGCTTTGGGATTAGGAGAACATCAGGTAGGTTTAGGGTGTCTTTGGGGTGGATCTATGGTTTTGGGGTTTTCTTCTATTTTTTGGCGTGATCCTGTTCTTTTTTGGGGTGTATTTGAAGTGTTTTGGGGTCTCCGTTGGGTTTTGTTTGGTTCTCGTTGGTCATCATGGTGGAAAAGGGTAAATTGTGGGTTTTGGAGAACATCAGGTAGGTTTAGGGTGGTTTTGGGGTGGATCCATGGTTTTGGGGGATTTTCTTCCAGTTTTGGTGGTGATGCCGTTCTTGTTTGGGGGTGTTTTTTGACGTTTTTTGGGGTCTCTGTTGGGTTCTGTTGGGTTCTCGTTGGTCATCGTGTTGGAAAAGTGTAAATTGTGGTTTTTGGAGAACATCAGGTAGGTTTAGGGTGGTTTTGGGGTGGATCTATGGTTTTGGGGGATTTTCTTCCAGTTTTAGGGGTGATGCCGTTCTTGTTTGGGGTGTTTTTGACGTTTTTTGGGGTCTCTGTTGGGTTCTGTTGGGTTCTCGTTGGTCATCGTGTTGGAAAAGGGTAAATTGTGGTTTTTGGAGAAGATCAGGTAGGTTTAGGGTGGTTTTGGGGTGGATCTATTGTTTTGGGGGATTTTCTTCCAGTTTTGGGGGTGATGCCGTTCTTGTTTGGGGTGTTTTTGACGTTTTTTGGGGTCTCCGTTGGATTTTGTTGGGTTCTCGTTGGTTATCATGGTGGAAAAGGGTAAATTGTGGGTTTTGGAGAACATCAGGTAGGTTTAGGGTGGTTTTGGGGTGGATCTATGGTTTTGGCGTATTTTCTTCCAGTTTTGGGGGTGATGCCGATATTTTTTGGGGTGTTTTGTACGTGTTTTGGGGTCTCCATTAGGTTTTGTTGGGTTCTTGTTTGTCATTATGTTAAATAGGAGTGGATTGTGGGTTTTGGAGAACATCAGGTAGTTTTAGGGTGGTTTTGGGGTGGATCTATGGTTTTGGGGGATTTTCTTCCAGTTTTGGTGGTGATGCCGTTCTTGTTTGGGGTGTTTTTGACGTGTTTTGGTGTCTCTATTAGGTTTTGTTGGGTTCTTGTTTGTCATTATGTGAAATAGGTGTGGATTGTGGGTTTTGGAGAACATCAGGTAGGTTTAGGGTGGTTTTGGGGTGGATCTGTGGTTTTGGGGGATTTTCTTCCAGTTTTGGTGGTGATGCCGTTCTTGTTTGGGGTGTTTTTGACGTTTTTTGGGGTCTCTGTTGGGTTCTGTTGGGTTCTCGTTGGTCATCGTGTTGGAAAAGGGTAAATTGTGTTTTTTGGAGAACATCAGGTAGGTTTAGGGTGTCTTTGGGGTGGATCTATGGTTTTGGGGGATTTTCTTCCAGTTTTGGTGGTGATGCCGTTCTTGTTTGGGGTGTGTTTGACGTTTTTTGGGATCTCTGTTGGGTTCTGTTGGGTTCTCGTTTGTCATCGTGTTGGAAAATGGTAAATTGTGGGTTTTGGAGAAGATCAGGTAGGTTTAGGGTGTCTTTGGGTTGGATCTATGGTTTTGGGGGATTTTCTTCCAGTTTTGGTGGTGATGCCGTTCTTGTTTGGGGTGTTTTTGACGTTTTTTGGGGTCTCCGTTGGGTTTTGTTGGGTTCTCGTTGGTTATCATGGTGGAAAAGGGTAAATTGTGGGTTTTGGAGAACATCAGGTAGGTTTAGGGTGGTTTTGGGGTGGATCTATGGTTTTGGCGTATTTTCTTCCACTTTTGGGGGTGATGCCGATATTTTTTGGGGTGTTTTTTACGTGTTTTGGGGTCTCCATTAGGTTTTGTCTGGTTCTTGTTTGTCATTATGTTAAATAGGAGTGGATTGTGGTTTTTGGAGAAGATCAGGTAGGTTTAGGGTGGTTTTGGGGTGGATCTATGGTTTTGGGGGATTTTCTTCCAGTTTTGGTGGTGATGCCGTTCTTGTTTGGGGTGTTTTGACGTTTTTTGGGGTCTCTGTTGGGTTCTGTTGGGTTCTCGTTGGTCATCGTGTTGGAAAAGGGTAAATTGTGTTTTTTGGAGAACATCAGGTAGGTTTAGGGTGTCTTTGGGGTGGATCTATGGTATTTGGGGTTTTCTTCTATTTTTTGGCGTGATCCTGTTCTTTTTTGGGGTGTATTTGAAGTGTTTTGGGGTCTCCGTTGGGTTTTGTTTGGTTCTCGTTGGTCATCATGGTGGAAAAGGGTAAATTGTGGGTTTTGGAGAACACCAGGTAGTTTTAGGGTGGTTTTGGGGTGGATCTATGGTTTTGGGGGATTTTCTTCCAGTTTTGGGGGTGATGCCGTTCTTGTTTGGGGTGTTTTTGACGTTTTTTGGGATCTCTGTTGGGTTCTGTTGGGTTCTCGTTGGTCATCGTGTTGGAAAAGGGTAAATTGTGGTTTTTGGAGAACATCAGGTAGGTTTAGGGTGTCTTTGGGGTGGATCTATGGTTTTGGGGGGTTTTCTTCCAGTTTTGGGGGTGATGCCATTCTTGTTTGGGGTATTTTTAAGGTTTTTGTGGTCTCTGTTTGGTTTTGTTGGGTTCTCGTTGGTCATCGTGTTGTAAAAGTGTAAATTGTGGGTTTTGGAGAACTTCAGGTAGGTTTAGGGGGAGTTTTCGCGTGGATTCATGGTATTTGGGGTTTTCTTCTTTTTGGGGGAGTGATCCTCTCCTTTCTTCGGGTGATTTTGAAGTGTTTTGGGGTTTCCGTTGCGTTTCGTTGAATTCCTAATGTGTTTTATGGTGGTTTGGAGTGTGCTTTGGGATTAGGAGAACATCAGGTAGGTTTAGGGTGTCTTTGGGGTGGATCTATGGTATTTGGGGTTTTCTTCTATTTTTTGGCGTGATCCTGTTCTTTTTGGGGGTGTATTTGAAGTGTTTTGGGGTCTCCGTTGGGTTTTGTTTGGTTCTCGTTGGTCATCATGGTGGAAAAGGTAAATTGTGGGTTTTGGAGAACATCAGGTAGGTTTAGGGTGGTTTTGGGGTGGATCTATGGATTTGGTGTATTTTCTTCCAGTTTTGGTGGTGATGCCGTTCTTGTTTGGGGTGTTTTTGACGTGTTTTGGTGTGTCCATTAGGTTTTGTTGGGTTCTTGTTTGTCATTATGTCAAATAGGTGTGGATTGTGGGTTTTGGAGAACATCAGGTAGGTTTAGGGTGGTTTTGGGGTGGATCTATGGTTTTGGGGGATTTTCTTCCAGTTTTGGTGGTGATGCCGTTCTTGTTTGGGGTGTTTTTGACGTTTTTTGGGGTCTCTGTTGGGTTCTGTTGGGTTCTCGTTGGTCATCGTGTTGGAAAAGGGTAAATTGTGGTTTTTGGAGAAGATCAGGTAGGTTTAGGGTGGTTTTGGGGTGGATCTATGGTTTTGGCGTATTTTCTTCCAGTTTTGGGGGTGATGCCGTTCTTGTTTGGGGTGTTTTTGACGTTTTTTGGGGTCTCCGTTGGGTTTGTTGGGTTCTCGTTAGTTATCATGGTGGAAAAGGGTAAATTGTGGGTTCTGGAGAACATCAGGTAGGTTTAGGGTGATTTTGGGGTGGATCTATAGTTTTGGCGTATTTTCTTCCAGTTTTGGGGGTGATGCCGATATTTTTTGGGGTGTTTTCTACGTGTTTTGGGGTCTCCATTAGGTTTTGTTGGGTTCTTGTTTTTCATTATGTTAAATAGGAGTGTATTGTGGGTTTTGGAGAACATCAGGTAGGTTTAGGGTGTCTTTGGGGTGGATCTATGGTTTTGGGGGATTTTCTTCCAGTTTTGGTGGTGATGCCGTTCTTGTTTGGGGTGTTTTTGACGTGTTTTGGTGTCTCCATTAGGTTTTGTTGGGTTCTTGTTTGTCATTATGTTAAATAGGTGTGGATTGTGGGTTTTGGAGAACATCAGGTAGGTTTAGGGTGGTTTTGGGGTGGATCTATGGTTTTGGGGGATTTTCTTCCAGTTTTGGTGGTGATGCCGTTCTTGTTTGGGGTGTTTTTGACGTTTTTTGGGGTCTCTGTTGGGTTCTGTTGGGTTCTCGTTGGTCATCGTGTTGGAAAAGGGTAAATTGTGTTTTTGGAGAACATCAGGTAGGTTTAGGGTGGTTTTGGGGTGGATCTATGGTTTTGGGGTATTTTCTTCCAGTTTTGGGGTTGATGCCGTTCTTGTTTGGGGTGTTTTTGACGTGTTTTGGGGTCTCCATTAGGTTTTGTTGGGTTCTTGTTTTTCATTATGTTAAATAGGTGTGGATTGTGGGTTTTGGAGAACATCAGGTAGGTTTAGGGTGTCTTTGGGGTGGATCTATGGTTTTGGGGGATTTTCTTCCAGTTTTGGGGGTGATGCCGTTCTTGTTTGGGGTGTTTTTGACGTTTTTTGGGGTCTCCGTTGGGTTTTGTTGGGTTCTCGTTGGTTATCATGGTGGAAAAGGGTAAATTGTGGTTTTTGGAGAAGATCAGGTAGGTTTAGGGTGGTTTTGGGGTGGATCTATGGTTTTGGCGTATTTTCTTCCAGTTTTGGGGGTGATGCCGATATTTTTTGTGGTGTTTTTTACGTGTTTTGGGGTCTCCATTAGGTTTTGTTGGGTTCTTGTTTGTCATTATGTTAAATAGGAGTGGATTGTGGGTTTTGGAGAACATCAGGTAGGTTTAGGGTGGTTTTGGCGTGGATCTATGGTTTTGGGGGATTTTCTTCCAGTTTTGGTGGTGATGCCGTTCTTGTTTGGGGTGTTTTTGACGTTTTTTGGGATCTCTGTTGGGTTCTGTTGGGTTCTCGTTGGTCATCGTGTTGGAAAAGGGTAAATTGTGGTTTTTGGAGAACATCAGGTAGGTTTAGGGTGTCTTTGGGGTGGATCTATGGTTTTGGGGGTTTTCTTCCAGTTTTGGGGGTGATGCCATTCTTGTTTGGGGTATTTTTTAAGGTTTTTGTGGTCTCTGTTTGGTTTTGTTGGGTTCTCGTTGGTCATCGTGTTGTAAAAGTGTAAATTGTGGGTTTTGGAGAACTTCAGGTAGGTTTAGGGTGGTTTTGGGGTGGATCTATGGTTTTGGCGTATTTTCTTCCAGTTTTGGGGGTGATGCCGATATTTTTTGGGGTGTTTTGTACGTGTTTTGGGGTCTCCATTAGGTTTTGTTGGGTTCTTGTTTGTCATTATGTTAAATAGGTGTGGATTGTGGGTTTTGGAGAACATCAGGTAGGTTTAGGGTGGTTTTGGGGTGGATCTATGGTTTTGGGGGATTTTCTTCCAGTTTTGGTGGTGATGCCGTTCTTGTTTGGGGTGTTTTTGACGTGTTTTGTTGTCTCTATTAGGTTTTGTTGGGTTCTTGTTTGTCATTATGTTAAATAGGTGTGGATTGTGGGTTTTGGAGAACATCAGGTAGGTTTAGGGTGGTTTTGGGGTGGATCTATGGTTTTGGGGGATTTTCTTCCAGTTTTGGTGGTGATGCCGTTCTTGTTTGGGGTGTTTTGACGTTTTTTGGGGTCTCTGTTGGGTTCTGTTGGGTTCTCGTTGGTCATCGTGTTGGAAAAGGGTAAATTGTGTTTTTTGGAGAACATCAGGTAGGTTTAGGGTTTCTTTGGGGTGGATCTATGGTTTTGGGGGATTTTCTTCCAGTTTTGGTGGTGATGCCGTTCTTGTTTGGGGTGTGTTTGACGTTTTTTGGGATCTCTGTTGGGTTCTGTTGGGTTCTCGTTGGTCATCGTGTTGGAAAAGGGTAAATTGTGGGTTTTGGAGAACATCAGGTAGGTTTAGGGTGTCTTTGGGGTGGATCTATGGTTTTGGGGGATTTTCTTCCAGTTTTGGTGGTGATGCCGTTCTTGTTTGGGTGTTTTTGACGTTTTTTGGGGTCTCTGTTGGGTTCTGTTGGGTTCTCGTTGGTCATCGTGTTGGAAAAGGGTAAATTGTGTTTTTTGGAGAACATCAGGTAGGTTTTAGGGTGTCTTTGGGTTGGATCTATGGTTTTGGGGTATTTTCTTCCAGTTTTGGTGGTGATGCCGTTCTTGTTTGGGGTATTTTTTACGTGTTTTGGTGTCTCCATTAGGTTTTGTTGGGTTCTTGTTTTTCATTATGTTAAATAGGTGTGGATTGTGGGTTTTGGAGAACATCAGGTAGGTTTTAGGGTGGTTTTGGGGTGGATCTATGGTTTTGGGGGATTTTCTTCCAGTTTTGGTGGTGATGCCGTTCTTGTTTGGGGTGTTTTTGACGTTTTTTGGGATCTCTGTTGGGTTCTGTTGGGTTCTCGTTGGTCATCGTGTTGTAAAAGGGTAAATTGTGGGTTTTGGAGAACTTCAGGTAGGTTTAGGGGGAGTTTTCGCGTGGATTCATGGTATTTGGGGTTTTCTTCTTTTTGGGGGAGTGATCCTCTCCTTTCTTCGGGTGATTTTGAAGTGTTTTGGGGTTTCCGTTGCGTTTCGTTGAATTCCTAATGTGTTTTATGGTGGTTTGGAGTGTGCTTTGGGATTAGGAGAACATCAGGTAGGTTTAGGGTGTCTTTGGGGTGGATCTATGGTATTTGGGGTTTTCTTCTATTTTTTGGCGTGATCCTGTTCTTTTTTGGGGTGTATTTGAAGTGTTTTGGGGTCTCCGTTGGGTTTTGTTTGGTTCTCGTTGGTCATCATGGTGGAAAAGGGTAAATTGTGGGTTTTGGAGAACACCAGGTAGGTTTAGGGTGGTTTTGGGGTGGATCTATGGTTTTGGCGTATTTTCTTCCAGTTTTGGGGGTGATGCCGATATTTTTTGTGGTGTTTTTTACGTGTTTTGGGGTCTCCATTAGGTTTTGTTGGGTTCTTGTTTGTCATTATGTTAAATAGGAGTGGATTGTGGGTTTTGGAGAAAATCAGGTAGTTTTAGGGTGGTTTTGGCGTGGATCTATGGTTTTGGGGGATTTTCTTCCAGTTTTGGGGGTGATGCCGTTCTTGTTTGGGGTGTTTTTGACGTTTTTTGGGATCTCTGTTGGGTTCTGTTGGGTTCTCGTTGGTCATCGTGTTGGAAAAGGGTAAATTGTGGTTTTTGGAGAACATCAGGTAGGTTTAGGGTGTCTTTGGGGTGGATCTATGGTTTTGGGGGTTTTCTTCCAGTTTTGGGGTTGATGCCATTCTTGTTTGGGGTATTTTTTAAGGTTTTTGTGGTCTCTGTTTGGTTTTGTTGGGTTCTCGTTGGTCATCGTGTTGTAAAAGTGTAAATTGTGGGTTTTGGAGAACTTCAGGTAGGTTTAGGGGGAGTTTTTGCGTGGATTCATGGTATTTGGTGTTTTCTTCTTTTTGGGGGAGTGATCCTCTCCTTTCTTCGGGTGATTTTGAAGTGTTTTGGGGTTTCCGTTGCGTTTCGTTGAATTCCTAATGTGTTTTATGGTGGTTTGGAGTGTGCTTTGGGATTAGGAGAACATCAGGTAGGTTTAGGGTGTCTTTGGGGTGGATCTATGGTATTTGGGGTTTTCTTCTAGTTTTTGGCGTGATCCTGTTCTTTTTGGGGGTGTATTTGAAGTGTTTTGGGGTCTCCGTTGGGTTTTGTTTGGTTCTCGTTGGTCATCATGGTGGAAAAGGGTAAATTGTGGGTTTTGGAGAACATCAGGTAGGTTTAGGGTGGTTTTGGGGTGGATCTATGGATTTGGTGTATTTTCTTCCAGTTTTGGTGGTGATGCCGTTCTTGTTTGGGGTGTTTTTGACGTTTTTTGGGGTCTCTGTTGGGTTCTGTTGGGTTCTCGTTGGTCATCGTGTTGGAAAAGGGTAAATTGTGGGTTTTGGAGAACATCAGGTAGGTTTAGGGTGGTTTTGGTGTGGATCTATGGTTTTGGGGGATTTTCTTCCAGTTTTGGGGGTGATGCCGTTCTTGTTTGGGGTGTTTTTGACGTTTTTTGGGGTCTCCGTTGGATTTTGTTGGGTTCTCGTTGGTTATCATGGTGGAAAAGGGTAAATTGTGGGTTTTGGAGAACATCAGGTAGGTTTAGGGTGGTTTTGGGGTGGATCTATGGTTTTGGCGTATTTTCTTCCAGTTTTGGGGGTGATGCCGATATTTTTTGTGGTGTTTTTTACGTGTTTTGGGGTCTCCATTAGGTTTTGTTGGGTTCTTGTTTGTCATTATGTTAAATAGGAGTGGATTGTGGGTTTTGGAGAACATCAGGTAGTTTTAGGGTGGTTTTGGGGTGGATCTATGGTTTTGGGGGATTTTCTTCCAGTTTTGGTGGTGATGCCGTTCTTGTTTGGGGTGTTTTTGACGTTTTTTGGGGTCTCTGTTGGGTTCTGTTGGGTTCTCGTTGGTCATCGTGTTGGAAAAGGGTAAATTGTGTTTTTTGGAGAAGATCAGGTAGGTTTAGGGTGTCTTTGGGGTGGATCTATGGTTTTGGCGTATTTTCTTCCAGTTTTGGGGGTGATGCCGTTCTTGTTTGGGGTGTTTTTGACGTGTTTTGGTGTCTCCATTAGGTTTTGTTGGGTTCTTGTTTGTCATTATGTTAAATAGGTGTGATTGTGGGTTTTGGAGAACATCAGGTAGGTTTAGGGTGGTTTTGGGGTGGATCTATGGTTTTGGGGGATTTTCTTCCAGTTTTGGTGGTGATGCCGTTCTTGTTTGGGGTGTTTTTGACGTTTTTGGGGTCTCTGTTGGGTTCTGTTGGGTTCTCGTTGGTCATCGTGTTGGAAAAGGGTAAATTGTGTTTTTTGGAGAACATCAGGTAGGTTTAGGGTTTCTTTGGGGTGGATCTATGGTTTTGGGGGATTTTCTTCCAGTTTTGGTGGTGATGCCGTTCTTGTTTGGGGTGTGTTTGACGTTTTTTGGGATCTCTGTTGGGTTCTGTTGGGTTCTCGTTGGTCATCGTGTTGGAAAAGGGTAAATGTGGGTTTTGGAGAACATCAGGTAGGTTTAGGGTGTCTTTGGGGTGGATCTATGGTTTTGGGGGATTTTCTTCCAGTTTTGGTGGTGATGCCGTTCTTGTTTGGGGTGTTTTTGACGTTTTTGGGGTCTCTGTTGGGTTCTGTTGGGTTCTCGTTGGTCATCGTGTTGGAAAAGGGTAAATTGTGTTTTTTGGAGAACATCAGGTAGGTTTAGGGTGTCTTTGGGTTGGATCTATGGTTTTGGGGTATTTTCTTCCAGTTTTGGTGGTGATGCCGTTCTTGTTTGGGGTATTTTTTACGTGTTTTGGTGTCTCCATTAGGTTTTGTTGGGTTCTTGTTTTTCATTATGTTAAATAGGTGTGGATTGTGGGTTTTGGAGAACATCAGGTAGGTTTAGGGTGGTTTTGGGGTGGATCTATGGTTTTGGGGGATTTTCTTCCAGTTTTGGTGGTGATGCCGTTCTTGTTTGGGGTGTTTTTGACGTTTTTTGGGATCTCTGTTGGGTTCTGTTGGGTTCTCGTTGGTCATCGTGTTGTAAAAGGGTAAATTGTGGGTTTTGGAGAACTTCAGGTAGGTTTAGGGGGAGTTTTCGCGTGGATTCATGGTATTTGGGGTTTTCTTCTTTTTGGGGGAGTGATCCTCTCCTTTCTTCGGGTGATTTTGAAGTGTTTTGGGGTTTCCGTTGCGTTTCGTTGAATTCCTAATGTGTTTTATGGTGGTTTGGAGTGTGCTTTGGGATTAGGAGAACATCAGGTAGGTTTAGGGTGTCTTTGGGGTGGATCTATGGTATTTGGGGTTTTCTTCTATTTTTTGGCGTGATCCTGTTCTTTTTTGGGGTGTATTTGAAGTGTTTTGGGGTCTCCGTTGGGTTTTGTTTGGTTCTCGTTGGTCATCATGGTGGAAAAGGGTAAATTGTGGTTTTGGAGAACACCAGGTAGGTTTAGGGTGGTTTTGGGGTGGATCTATGGTTTTGGCGTATTTTCTTCCAGTTTTGGGGGTGATGCCGATATTTTTTGTGGTGTTTTTTACGTGTTTTGGGGTCTCCATTAGGTTTTGTTGGGTTCTTGTTTGTCATTATGTTAAATAGGAGTGGATTGTGGGTTTTGGAGAAAATCAGGTAGTTTTAGGGTGGTTTTGGCGTGGATCTATGGTTTTGGGGGATTTTCTTCCAGTTTTGGGGGTGATGCCGTTCTTGTTTGGGGTGTTTTTGACGTTTTTTGGGATCTCTGTTGGGTTCTGTTGGGTTCTCGTTGGTCATCGTGTTGGAAAAGGGTAAATTGTGGTTTTTGGAGAACATCAGGTAGGTTTAGGGTGTCTTTGGGGTGGATCTATGGTTTTGGGGGTTTTCTTCCAGTTTTGGGGTTGATGCCATTCTTGTTTGGGGTATTTTTTAAGGTTTTTGTGGTCTCTGTTTGGTTTTGTTGGGTTCTCGTTGGTCATCGTGTTGTAAAAGTGTAAATTGTGGGTTTTGGAGAACTTCAGGTAGGTTTAGGGGGAGTTTTTGCGTGGATTCATGGTATTTGGTGTTTTCTTCTTTTTGGGGGAGTGATCCTCTCCTTTCTTCGGGTGATTTGAAGTGTTTTGGGGTTTCCGTTGCGTTTCGTTGAATTCCTAATGTGTTTTATGGTGGTTTGGAGTGTGCTTTGGGATTAGGAGAACATCAGGTAGGTTTAGGGTGTCTTTGGGGTGGATCTATGGTATTTGGGGTTTTCTTCTAGTTTTTGGCGTGATCCTGTTCTTTTTGGGGGTGTATTTGAAGTGTTTTGGGGTCTCCGTTGGGTTTTGTTTGGTTCTCGTTGGTCATCATGGTGGAAAAGGGTAAATTGTGGGTTTTGGAGAACATCAGGTAGGTTTAGGGTGGTTTTGGGGTGGATCTATGGATTTGGTGTATTTTCTTCCAGTTTTGGTGGTGATGCCGTTCTTGTTTGGGGTGTTTTTGACGTTTTTTGGGGTCTCTGTTGGGTTCTGTTGGGTTCTCGTTGGTCATCGTGTTGGAAAAGGGTAAATTGTGGTTTTTGGAGAACATCAGGTAGGTTTAGGGTGGTTTTGGGGTGGATCTATGGTTTTGGGGGATTTTCTTCCAGTTTTGGGGGTGATGCCGTTCTTGTTTGGGGTGTTTTTGACGTTTTTTGGGGTCTCCGTTGGATTTTGTTGGGTTCTCGTTGGTTATCATGGTGGAAAAGGGTAAATTGTGGGTTTTGGAGAACATCAGGTAGGTTTAGGGTGGTTTTGGGGTGGATCTATGGTTTTGGCGTATTTTCTTCCAGTTTTGGGGGTGATGCCGATATTTTTTGTGGTGTTTTTTACGTGTTTTGGGGTCTCCATTAGGTTTTGTTGGGTTCTTGTTTGTCATTATGTTAAATAGGAGTGGATTGTGGGTTTTGGAGAACATCAGGTAGTTTTAGGGTGGTTTTGGGGTGGATCTATGGTTTTGGGGGATTTTCTTCCAGTTTTGGTGGTGATGCCGTTCTTGTTTGGGGTGTTTTTGACGTTTTTTGGGGTCTCTGTTGGGTTCTGTTGGGTTCTCGTTGGTCATCGTGTTGGAAAAGGGTAAATTGTGTTTTTTGGAGAAGATCAGGTAGGTTTAGGGTGTCTTTGGGGTGGATCTATGGTTTTGGGGGATTTTCTTCCAGTTTTGGGGGTGATGCCGTTCTTGTTTGGGGTGTTTTTGACGTGTTTGGTGTCTCCATTAGGTTTTGTTGGGTTCTTGTTTGTCATTATGTTAAATAGGTGTGGATTGTGGGTTTTGGAGAACATCAGGTAGGTTTAGGGTGGTTTTGGGGTGGATCTATGGTTTTGGGGGATTTTCTTCCAGTTTTGGTGGTGATGCCGTTCTTGTTTGGGGTGTTTTTGACGTGTTTTGGTGTCTCCATTAGGTTTTGTTGGGTTCTTGTTTGTCATTATGTTAAATAGGAGTGGATTGTGGGTTTTGGAGAACATCAGGTAGGTTTAGGGTGGTTTTGGGGTGGATCTATGGTTTTGGGGGATTTTCTTCCAGTTTTGGTGGTGATGCCGTTCTTGTTTGGGGTGTTTTTGACGTTTTTTGGGGTCTCTGTTGGGTTCTGTTGGGTTCTCGTTGGTCATCGTGTTGGAAAAGGGTAAATTGTGTTTTTTGGAGAACATCAGGTAGGTTTAGGGTGTCTTTGGGGTGGATCTATGGTTTTGGGGGATTTTCTTCCAGTTTTGGTGGTGATGCCGTTCTTGTTTGGGGTGTTTTTGACGTTTTTTGGGATCTCTGTTGGGTTCTGTTGGGTTCTCGTTGGTCATCGTGTTGGAAAAGGGTAAATTGTGGGTTTTGGAGAACATCAGGTAGGTTTAGGGTGTCTTTGGGGTGGATCTATGGTTTTGGGGGATTTTCTTCCAGTTTTGGGGGTGATGCCGTTCTTGTTTGGGGTGTTTTTGACGTTTTTTGGGGTCTCCGTTGGGTTTTGTTGGGTTCTCGTTGGTTATCATGGTGGAAAAGGGTAAATTGTGGGTTTTGGAGAACATCAGGTAGGTTTAGGGTGTCTTTGGGGTGGATCTATGGTTTTGGGGGATTTTCTTCCAGTTTTGGTGGTGATGCCGTTCTTGTTTGGGGTGTTTTTGACGTGTTTTGGTGTCTCCATTAGGTTTTGTTGGGTTCTTGTTTTTCATTATGTTAAATAGGTGTGGATTGTGGGTTTTGGAGAACATCAGGTAGGTTTAGGGTGGTTTTGGGGTGGATCTATGGTTTTGGGTATTTTCTTCCAGTTTTGGTGGTGATGCCGTTCTTGTTTGGGGTGTTTTTGACGTTTTTTGGGATCTCTGTTGGGTTCTGTTGGGTTCTCGTTGGTCATCGTGTTGGAAAAGGGTAAATTGTGGTTTTTGGAGAACATCAGGTAGGTTTAGGGTGTCTTTGGGGTGGATCTATGGTTTTGGGGGATTTTCTTCCAGTTTTGGTGGTGATGCCGTTCTTGTTTGGTGTGTTTTTGACGTTTTTTGGGATCTCTGTTGGGTTCTGTTGGGTTCTCGTTGGTCATCGTGTTGTAAAAGTGTAAATTGTGGGTTTTGGAGAACTTCAGGTAGGTTTAGGGGGAGTTTTCGCGTGGATTCATGGTATTTGGTGTTTTCTTCTTTTTGGGGGAGTGATCCTCTCCTTTCTTCGGGTGATTTTGAAATGTTTTGGGGTTTCCGTTGCGTTTCGTTGAATTCCTAATGTGTTTTATGGTGGTTTGGAGCGTGCTTTGGGATTAGGAGAACATCAGGTAGGTTTAGGGTGTCTTTGGGGTGGGATCTATGGTATTTGGGGTTTTCTTCTATTTTTTGGCGTGATCCTGTTCTTTTTTGGGGTGTATTTGAAGTGTTTTGGGGTCTCCGTTGGGTTTTGTTTGGTTCTCGTTGGTCATCATGGTGGAAAAGGGTAAATTGTGGGTTTTGGAGAACATCAGGTAGGTTTAGGGTGGTTTTGGGGTGGATCCATGGTTTTGGGGGATTTTCTTCCAGTTTTGGTGGTGATGCCGTTCTTGTTTGGGGTGTTTTTGACGTTTTTTGGGGTCTCTGTTGGGTTCTGTTGGGTTCTCGTTGGTCATCGTGTTGGAAAAGGGTAAATTGTGTTTTTTGGAGAACATCAGGTAGGTTTAGGGTGGTTTTGGGGTGGATCTATGGTTTTGGGGGATTTTCTTCCAGTTTTGGGGGTGATGCCGTTCTTGTTTGGGGTGTTTTTGACGTTTTTGGGGTCTCTGTTGGGTTCTGTTGGGTTCTCGTTGGTCATCGTGTTGGAAAAGGGTAAATTGTGGTTTTTGGAGAAGATCAGGTAGGTTTAGGGTGGTTTTGGGGTGGATCTATGGTTTTGGCGTATTTTCTTCCAGTTTTGGGGGTGATGCCGATATTTTTTGGGGTGTTTTGTACGTGTTTTGGGGTCTCCATTAGGTTTTGTTGGGTTCTTGTTTGTCATTATGTTAAATAGGAGTGGATTGTGGGTTTTGGAGAACATCAGGTAGGTTTAGGGTGGTTTTGGGGTGGATCTATGGTTTTGGGGGATTTTCTTCCAGTTTTGGTGGTGATGCCGTTCTTGTTTGGGGTGTTTTTGACGTGTTTTGGTGTCTCTATTAGGTTTTGTTGGGTTCTTGTTTGTCATTATGTTAAATAGGTGTGGATTGTGGGTTTTGGAGAACATCAGGTAGGTTTAGGGTGGTTTTGGGGTGGATCTATGGTTTTGGGGGATTTTCTTCCAGTTTTGGTGGTGATGCCGTTCTTGTTTGGGGTGTTTTTGACGTTTTTTGGGGTCTCTGTTGGGTTCTGTTGGGTTCTCGTTGGTCATCGTGTTGGAAAAGGGTAAATTGTGTTTTTTGGAGAACATCAGGTAGGTTTAGGGTGGTTTTGGGGTGGATCTATGGTTTTGGGGGATTTTCTTCCAGTTTTGGTGGTGATGCCGTTCTTGTTTGGGGTGTGTTTGACGTTTTTTGGGATCTCTGTTGGGTTCTGTTGGGTTCTCGTTGGTCATCGTGTTGGAAAAGGGTAAATTGTGGGTTTTGGAGAACATCAGGTAGGTTTAGGGTGTCTTTGGGGTGGATCTATGGTTTTGGGGGATTTTCTTCCAGTTTTGGTGGTGATGCCGTTCTTGTTTGGGGTGTTTTTGACGTTTTTTGGGGTCTCTGTTGGGTTCTGTTGGGTTCTCGTTGGTCATCGTGTTGGAAAAGGGTAAATTGTGTTTTTTGGAGAACATCAGGTAGGTTTAGGGTGTCTTTGGGTTGGATCTATGGTTTTGGGGTATTTTCTTCCAGTTTTGGTGGTGATGCCGTTCTTGTTTGGGGTATTTTTTACGTGTTTTGGTGTCTCCATTAGGTTTTGTTGGGTTCTTGTTTTTCATTATGTTAAATAGGTGTGGATTGTGGGTTTTGGAGAACATCAGGTAGGTTTAGGGTGGTTTTGGGGTGGATCTATGGTTTTG
>NW_028181212.1:65000-75000 GCF_964211825.1 Aythya ferina | reverse complement strand
AAACCCAAAAAACATAGATCCACCCCAAAAACACACTAAACCTACCTGATGTTCTCCAATACCCACAGTTTACACGTTTTCACCATGATGAAAAACAAGAACCCAACAAAACCCAACGGAGACCCCAAAACACGTCAAAAACACGCCAAAAAACAACTGGTTCTGTAGACAAACAACAGAAGAAAACCCTAAAAACCATGAATCTGCCCCAGAAGTCGTCATAAACCTACCTGATGTTCTCCAAAACCCGCAATTTACACTTTTCCACCATGATGACCAACGAGAAGGGTTAGGGTAAAGGTTTTCATTTGTTAAAGCTGAAACGCCGTATGCAATCTGGAACGTCACAGCCAGAGCTGCCTATTGCAATGTGAGAGAGGAAAAGATGGAGCAGATGTTCTACTCCTAGTTCTTTCTTTATACGTAAATAAAAGTTTGAGCTAATTCCAGTTGGAAGAGTTCCAATTACTTGCTTGGTCATAATGTCTTTTAATATTGAAAGCTGCAGCAAAAGCATGGGGATTTTTGCTTCTAGAAACACCCTAGTTCTCTTGTCTGCACTATGCATGCTTTTGAGCTAAAACTGATTAAAAAATAAAAAGAAAAATCACACACACACAAAAAAAAAAAAAAATACACCACAGCTGCTGCTGCTCTCTTTCTACTTCCTTGTGCTTTGCCCCTACCCTTCCCAAGTCGGACCCGGACCCCGCTGCGGCTAGCACACGCGTCGCCCAGGACCGCAGCCTACGACCTCGGGACGGTCGCATCCCGCGCCTCCGGCAGGAGCTACCCGGGAGGGCAGGACGGCCTGCCGCAGCTCCGCAAGAGACCGAACCTGCTGGATTCCGGCACGGCCAGAGCCCGAGCCGGTGGGCAGCAGCCTCCCGCTTCACGGCTCGGCAGTGAAGCTCACGGTTCATCGTCCGGGTCACGGTTCGTCGCCCGACTTCGGACCCACGGGACAGCCGGCACCCGCGCCGCCGGAGGCCGGACACACGGGCCTCGGCATCGCCGTCCCCGAACCGCACGAAGTCACACACGGTCTCCGGTGCGTCCAGCACACGCATCGCAAAGACCGGAGCCCAGATTATAGGATCAGCCAGCCCCGCGCCGCCCGAGGTCGGACCGGGAACCCGGTGCGCTTGGCACATGCGTCGCCAAAGACCGGAGCCCTGGGAAGCGTGATGGCCGGATCCCACGCAGCCCGAGTTCGGACCCACGGGACATGGGACAGCCGGCACCCGTGCCAACGGAGGCCGGTCACGCGGGCCCCGGGACCACAGTCCCCAAGCCTCCCGAGGTCGGACCCGGACCCCGTGTGTTGGGGCTGTCTGAGCTGGAGTCACCTTTTCCCTGCAGCAGCCCGCACAGTGCTGTACTCTGCACTCGTAGCTGGAACAGCACTGATATCACTCCAGTGTTGTGTCTGCGTAGTGCTGGCACAGCATCAGGACTCCTTCCAAGCTCCCAAGAGCCAGCAGGCTAGGGGTGGGCAAGTTATGGGGAGGGGACGTTGTCGGGCCAGCTGACCTAATCCAACTAAAGGGATATTCTGTAACACCCGATGTCACACTCAGCAATAAAAGGGGGGGCTCTCGTGGGGGAGGGGGCTGTTCCTCCTGAACATCCACTACGCTTTTGAGGCCCTGCTTCCCAGGACATGGCCGAACACCGCTCGCTGATGGGAAGTAGAGAATAATTTTTTTCTCTCTCGGTGCTTCCATGCGGACTTATTGTTTCTTTTTTTTCTTTTTCTCCCCATTCCCTTTCCCTTTAATTATACCTTTCTTATCTCAAACCTCGAGCTCTCTGTGTTGTATTTTCTCCCCCTTCCTCTTTGAGGAGAGGGGGAGTGAGAGAGCGGTTGTGGTGGAGCTCGGCTGCCCACCTAAGTAAAACCACCACAGTCCTTTTTGGTGCCTAACGAGGGTTGGGCTCCAAAAGGGTTGTGGCGCTCGAGGGTTGAGATAACAATAGTATTGATTGAAGTATTTACAACTAACATATTGGTTGTCATAATGCTCGGTTTTCTGGTAATACTTTTCTCTGTGGATATGTTGTATGTAGCCCAGTCTCTGTTTTCTTTTTTCCTTTACATCCGGTCGGAGAAAATGTTGAAGTCTGTGCTTGTTTTTTTAACATGTTGTGCTGTAACATACTGGCCTTCAGTTTGGTTTGGTATTCAAGCCCGGCATTGTTATCCTCCTGGTCTCCTGGAGATTATATTATTGACAATATTAAGAATTATAGTGCTTTCTTTTTTGCCCCCAGCAGTCAATCAGTGAATAATATCGGGTGTGGTGTCTTCTACTTTTCTCCCTGTGGGCTAATTACAGCAGCCTTTCAGTATCTTGGATACCCCTGGTGAGATATTATCCTCATATACTAGGTGTAGTGTTTGTCTTCTTCCCCAAGGCAAAGCAGTTTATTAAGAATATTATCCAAGGACCTGTCCCCAGACAAAGTTGTGGGTGGCAAGGTGTGTGGGGGGATTTGGGCAGGTACCTATCACGGTTTTCTCCTCCAATGGTTCTAAATTTCACCCCTGAACAAGTACAAAATCCAAGAAAGTTGGTAGAATGTTTGAAAGATATTGCCCTGACCCTGGCAATACTAGAGAACTCCACTAGCTGGCTGCACTCTGCTGGGGTCTGGCTTACGCCTATCAGATGTCAATTAACATTGCCCAGCACCCTCAAGGGGATAGTGAGGTTCTTGAATTTGATGATGAGACAGCACACACTATGACCACCCCAGAGGACCGACCATCTTTGGTATCAGTCGCCCCCGTAGTAAAGACAAAACAGTGGAAACGGAGATCAGGTCGTTTAGTAAGGGAAGGAGCTCCTCCTATGGATGAGGGAGAAGAGGAAAAGGCAAGCGGCTCTAAAGCAGCGTTATCACGGCAACATCACGAAGAAGAGACTGAAATCATAGATGAATCAGAAACTACTCGATCTCTATCCTTGAGTGAGCTGCGAGAAATACGAAAAGCCTTCAGTCGCCGTCCAGGTGAGCACATCCTCACTTGGCTGCTTCGACGCTGGGATAGTGGGGCCAATACCCAACAGCTAGAAGGCAACAAAGCCAAGCAGCTGGGATCCCTTTCTAGAGAAAGGCTCATTGACAGAGTAATTGGAAGAGAGGCACAAGTTATCAGCCTCTGGAGGCGAATCCTAACAGCTGTGAAAGAAAGGTATCCCCACAAAGAGGGTATTGTCTCCCAAGTAAACAAATGGACCACTATGGATAAGTTACCACTTGTCCATATGGATATGGATAAGATTCCAGCAGCTGCGGGAATTAGCTGTGCTGGAGATGCTTTATAGTGATTTAAACAACGCCCAGGCACCTAAAGACCCCGATGAAGTCCAATGCACAGCGTCCAGGTGGCGGAAGTTTGTACGGGCTGCTCCCCCAACACACGCCAGCACACTGGCAGTCATGGGTTGGGACGAGGGGATGGGGGCAACTGTGGACAACGTGTCCAATCAACTTCATAAATATGAAGAAAATCTCTCTGCCCCAGTACGGGACTGCATTTCAGCTGTGGAGAGACTGTCCCAACGGTTAGATGAACACATAGCTTCGTCCTCACCTAGACGGAAAAATCTTTCGGCCTTCAAGCACCAGCAGTCCCCGGCTCAAACAAGGGAGAATCCGGGACGCACACCGCGAGGTACCTTGTGGTTTTATTTACGTGACCACGGGGAAGATAGGAGGAAGTGGGACGGTGAACCGACCTCGGCCCTAGCTGCTCGGCTACGTGAGCTACGGAAAGATACAGCAGCAACAAAGAGGGCCCCTAGGAGGATTGCTGCCCCGGTTTCTGTTGAACAGTCCCCCAGAGGGAGTAGAAGGAACAGTAATACTCCTGACCCTGATGAAGAGACTTCTCCTTCACGTTTGGAAGAAATAATTGATAGATACTCTGACCAGGACTAGTGGGGCCCTGCCTCTAGCCAGGTAGAGGAGAGGGACAACCGGATTTACTGGACTGTGTGGATTCGATGGCCTGGCACACCGGAACCGCAAAAATAGAAAGCTTTAGTGGACACAGGCGCACAGTGTACTCTAATGCCGTCAGGCCACCAAGGGGCAGAACCCATCTCTATCTCCGGAGTGACGGGGGGATCCCAAGAGCTAACCATATTGGAAGCTGAAGTGAGTCTAACTGGGAATGAGTGGCAAAAGCACCCCATCGTGACTGGCCCAGAGGCTCCGTGCATCGTCGGCATAGACTACCTCAGGAAAGGGTACCTCAAGGATCCAATAGGGTACCGGTGGGCTTTTGGCATAGCTGCCTTGAGCACAGAGAAGATTAAGCAGCTGTCTACCCTGCCTGGTCTCTCACAAGACCCTTCTGCTGTAGGATTGCTGAGGATTGAAGAACAGCAAGTGCCAATTGCGACTACAACTGTGCACCGGCGGCAATAGCGCACCAACCGAGACTCCCTGATTCCTCTCCATGAGTTAGTTCACCATCTGGAGAGCCAAGGAGTGATCAGCAAGACTCATTCACCTTTTAACAGTCCTATATGGCCAGTGCGAAAGTCCAATGGCGAGTGGAGGCTAACAGTGGACTATCGGGGCCTGAATGAAGTCACACCACCACTAAGTGCAGTAGTGCCAGACATGCTAGAACTTCAGTACGAACTAGAGTCAAAGGCAGCCAAGTGGAATGCTACTATCGATACTGCTAATGCATTTTTCTCTATCCGTCTAGCAGCAGTATGCAGGCCACAATTTGCTTTCACTTGGAGGGGCATTCAGTATACTTGGAATCGACTGCCCCAGGGGTGGAAACACAGCCCTGCCATCTGCCATGGACTGATCCAGACGACACTGGAACAGGGGAACGCTCTTGAACACCTGCAGTATATCGATGATATCATCGTATGGGGTAACACAGCAGAAGAAGTTTTTGGGAAAGGGAAGAAAATAATTCCAATTCTCCTGAAAGCTGGATTTGCCATTAAACAGAATAAGGTCAAGGGACCTGCACAGGAAATCCAGTTGTTGGGGGTAAAATGGCAGGATGGACGTCGCCACATTCCGACGGATGAGATCAACAAAATAACAGTTCTGTCTCCGCCAACCAGCAAAAAGGAAACAGAAGCGTTCCTAGGTCTTGTGGGATTTTGGAGAATGCATGTGCCAGGCTATAGTCAGCTTGTGAGTCCTCTATATTGAGTGACTCGAAAGAGGAACTGACCATTGAGGCCATCACACAGGTTACCCATCAGTGTGAGACCTGTGCTGCAATCAAACGAGCCATGAGGGGAAAGTCTCCCTGGAATAGTGGGAGATGGCTTGGATTTCGATCTGGTGAGGTCTGGCAGATTGACTACATCGGACCACTTCCACAAACCCGCCAAGGCAAACGGTACATAATCACCATGGAAGAAGCAACTACTGGGTGGCTGGAAACATACCCTGTAAACCATGCCACGGCCCAAAACTATCTTGGGCCTGGAAAGACAAGTGCTGTGGGATTGCATTCGTGGGATTGTTTTTGCCAAAGGTCCAGGGTATACCTGGTGGGTGATGCAGAAAGATGGGGATATCAAGTGTGTGCCTCAAAAAGATTTAACACTGGGAGAAAATTAATCTGTCATCCAAGTTATGTGTTGTAAGAGGACACTGCAGAACCAATGAAAGGTCAACTTTGCAAGGAACCAGGCAAGTGCAACAGTGATGTGAGCTAAGCTGGTGCTGGTGTCAAGAAAACCAACTTCGCCTGCCCTGAGTGACCACTTTGACAGATGATGGTGAAACCATCAACAGTTTTTATGAGCATTTTGGGAAAAGACCTATAGAATAAAGAGAAGTACAGACATAAAAATGCTTCAATGGACAGAAAACTATGGTGATGAGACCATCTATATACTAAACTGTACCTGATTGTGACACAAATGTTATGGAATAAGGGGTGGAAGTTGTGTTGCGTCTGTCTGAGCTGGAGTCACCGTTTCCCTGCAGCAGCCCGCACAGTGCTGTACTCTACACTCGTAGCTGGAACAACACTGAAATCACTCCAGTGTTGTGTCTATTGCTGCATAGTGCTGGCAGAGCATCAGTACTCTTTCCAAGTCCCCAAGAGTAGGCACGGGTGCCGGCTGTCCCGTGTTCCGTGGGTCCGAACTCGGGCTGCGTGACGCACGACCATCCCGCGGCCCTGGGCGCCGTTCTTGGGCGACGCATGTGCCAAGCGCACCGGGTTCCCGGTCCGACCTCGGGCGGCGCGGGGCTGGCTGATCCTATAATCTGGGCTCCGGTCTTTGCGATGCGTGTGCTGGACGCACCGGAGACCGTGTGTGACTTCGTGCGGTTCGGGGACGGCGATGCCGAGGCCCGTGTGTCCGGCCTCCGGCGGCGCGGGTGCCGGCTGTCCCGTGGGTCCGAAGTCGGGCGACGAACCGTGACCCGGACGATGAACCGTGAGCTTCACTGCCGAGCCGTGAAGTGGGAGGCTGCTGCCCACCGGCTCGGGCTCTGGCCGTGCCGGAATCCAGCAGGTTCGGTCTCTTGCGGAGCTGCGGCAGGCCGTCCTGCCCTCCCGGGTAGCTCCTGCCGGAGGCGCGGGATGCGACCGTCCCGAGGTCGTAGGCTGCGGTCCTGGGCGACGCGTGTGCTAGCCGCAGCGGGGTCCGGGTCCGACTTTGGCTTTGTCAGGGACGGCGGTCCCGGGCTCCAGGTGTCCGGCCTCGGGCGGCGCGGCCGGCTGTCCCGTGTCCCGGCGATCAGAACTCGGGCGGGTTGGGGGCCGACTGTGCCGTGAAGCGGGAGGCTGCTGTCTGCCGGCTCGGGGTCTGGCCGTGCCGGAACAGGGGGTTCGGTCCCGTGCGAAGCTGCGGCCGGCCGACCCGCGCTCCCCGTTTCTCTATCCCGGGGCGCGGAATCTGACCCTCGCAAGCTCCTGGGCTCCGTTGTCGGGAGACGCTTGTGCTAGTCGCAGCGGTGCGGCCGGCCGTCCCGATTCTCTGGGATCCGGTCTTGGGCGACGCTTGGGAGCCCAGAAGCTCTTGGGAACCCAGCTGCTAGGGACAGCCGGCCCCGCGCCGCCCGAGGCGGGACACATGGACACCGCGACCGCCGGCCCCGAGAAGCCGAGTTCGGCCCCGGAGCCCGCTGAGTCTAGCACAAGACCGGTGCCCAGGGTTTCGGGACGGCCGGCCACCGAACCGCACGGGACCGAAAGCCCGCTCTCTGGGAAGCCGGCGGACGCCAGCCCCCCGCTTCACTGCACGGCCGGCCCCCACGCCCCCTGAATTCGGATCCCCGGGACACGACATAGCCGGCCCCCGCTAGCCGACGGCCCCGGAATCGCCGTCCCCGAACCGTCCGATGTCGGACCCGGCACCCGGTGCTGCTTGCAAATGCGTCGCACAAGACCGGAGCACAGGGGCTCGGAAGAGCCAGCTCCCGCCCTGCCGGAGGCCGGACTCCCGGGCTATGTCCACATGTCTCTTCAATACTTTTAAGGATCGGGTCTCTTACCACTTCCCCGGGCAGCCTGTTCTAATAGCAAAGCACCCCTTCCATGAAGAAATGCTTATTCAGTATCGAGCTAGCCAGTGCTGGTAAACAGAGGTGTTTCTCCCTAGGGGTAGGGCTTGGCATTTCCCTCTCCTGAACTTCAAAAGGTTCCTGCCTGCCCCTATCTGCAGCCTGTCAAGGTTCCTCTGAATGCGCAGCCCCCATACAAGCGCCTTTTCCACAGAAACCACTGACCACCCGCCGCCTTGCCCCCTCCCAATTCGGCCTGCCCCAGGGCGCCACCGACCACCAACCTCCTTGCACCACGCCTCAGCATCCCGAGCTATCCCGACAGCTTCCACCCATCGGGAGGTCCCACTTGTAATAAATGACCGAGTCCCAAATAGGCTTACAATTAATGTTTATGATTTATTAAAGGAATAGAGGTAAGCAAGCAGCGCTGGGTGCGCCAGGAGTTTCTGCTCCACCAAGACGCACACAAGTTACATCAGGCGGCTGGTTTTTATGCTGCTAGGCTAATACATATTCATTACTACTTCTACAAAAGGCAGGGTTATTCTAATTAGTTCCCAGAATCCAAACCCTCCCACTGGTGCAGGCGTTATCAGTCTCCGGTGGTCCCTCTGGGGGCCGCTCGTACTGAAGGCTCGTAGTCTTCCTCCCAGGCTTTGTCCTTTGGTCGTTCTTCAGCTTCTCCCCTCCCCTTATTTAGTAGTTGCTGGGCCAGATGTCAGAAAGCTGTGTCTCATGCAATAGTCCGCACAGGCACTGCATAGCAAACACACCAAGTAACATTGACTTCAGTTACTCGCAACAGTTACTCACCTGATAAAGAACTGCATGCAATAAAGGCATCAATACTACATTAGTTTATTCTAACTGATCCTACTAGCTGTTACCTCAAAAAGATGTGCGTACCCCTCGCTACTTGGAAACGCATCAGTCCATAAACTCTCATCCACCTGAAGAAGCCTGCAACTGACCGAAGGAAAAACAAACACCCCAAAGAGCAGCCCAAGCAGAATAAGCTCTCTGAGGGGATGCCTGGGACTCACATACCATTTGGCCTCGCCTAGCACACAAACCCAATCACCTGGGAAAGGGTAGGGGCAAAGCACAAGGAAGTAGGAAGGGAGCAGCAGCAGCTGTGTTTTTATTTTTTTTTTTTTTGTGTGTGTGATTTTTCTTTTCATTTTTTAATCAGTTTTAGCTCAAAAGCATACATAGTGCAGACAAGAGAAGTAAGGTGTTTCTAGAAGCAAAAATCCCCATGCTTTTGCTGCAGCTTTCAATATTAAAAGACATTATGACCAAAAAAGTAATTGGAACTCTTCCAACTGGAATTAGCTCAAACTTTTATTTACGTATAAAGAAAAAAATAGGAGTAGAACATCTGCTCCATCTTTTCCTTTCTCACCTTGCCATAGGCAGCTCTGGCTGTGACGTCCCAGATTGCATACTGCTTTTCAGCTTTAAAAAATGAAAACCTTTACCCTAACCATTATCCTAACCATTAGTTTACCCTTATTCTTACCCTAAACCTAACCCTAATCCTTACCCTTACCCTAAACCTTACCCTACCCTTATACTTACCATTACTCTATCCTTTACCCTAACTCTTACCCTTACCCTAAACCTTACCCCAACCCTTACCCTAAACCTAACCCTTTCCCTAAACCTTCTCCTCACCCTAAGCCTTACCCTTAGCCTTACCCTAAAACTTACCTTTGCCCTAACCCTTACCCTAATCTGAACCCAAACCCTAACCCTAATACCCTCACCCTAACCTTTACCCTAAGCCTAACCACAGTCCCAACCCCTAACCCCTAACCCTTACCCTAACCCTCTAAACCTACCCCTAACCTATCCCTAACCATAACCCTCTAAGCCTAACCCTAAACCACTAACCCTAACAATAACCCCCAACCCCAACCCTCACCCGAAACCCTAACTCTAGCCCCAGCCCTAGCCCCTAACCCTAACCCTAGTTCCCGAGAACTACATCTCCCGGTATGCTCTGGGCATTCAACATGGCCTCCCGGAAGTCCCGAATCCGAAAACTACATTTCCCGGCATACTCTGGGTACGCAACATGGCCTCCCGGAAGTCTGGAGTACAAGAACTACATCTCCCGGCATGCTCTGGGCACACAACATGGTCTCCCAGTGCCAGAAAACTACACCTACCAGCATTCCCCGCACAGCCAGCATGGCCAATCACAGGCCGAGTGCTCGAGAACTGCATTTACCAGCACTCACTGGAACCCTCACCGCCCTTACAAAAAAAGCCTCAAGCCCTAACATCCAAAAAACCTCGAAACCCCTACAGACCTAACCCAAACTATTTACCACAGATGTAGCAGTTGTTGTGTTGTAGTTCTGTCTCACTGTTCCTCTAAGCATCCCCTCTTTGTCTTTTAGAGGTGTTGTAGCTGTCTGAAGAGGGTAGATTGAAGCATCTGCCTCGGGGGCTGGTAAGCGGCAGAGGTAAGGGAGCA
>NW_028181212.1:5000-12500 GCF_964211825.1 Aythya ferina | reverse complement strand
AGAATACGAACCCTAACCCTAACCCGACCCCTAACCCTAACCCTAACCCTAACCCTAACCCTAACCCTAACCCTGAACATAACCCAACCCTAACCCTAACCGTAACCCTAACTTTAACCCTAACCTAACCCTAACCCTAACCCTAACCCTAACCCTAACCCTAACGCTAATAACCCTAACCCCTAACCCTAACCCTAACCCTAACCCCTAACCCTAACCCTAACCCTAACCCTAATGGTGGATCTAACCCTAGCCCTAACCCTAACCCTAACCCTAACGCTAACCCTAACCCTAGCCTAAACCCTCTAACCCTAACCCTAACCCTAACCCTAACCCTAATCCTAACCCTAACCCTAAAGCTAACCCTAACCCTAACCTAACCCTAACCCTGCCAGAACCCTAACCCTAACCCTAACATAACACTAACCCTAACACTAAACCTAAACCTATCCCTAACCCTAACCAGAATACGAACCCTAACCCTAACCCGACCCCTAACCCTAACCCTAACCCTAACCCTAACCCTAACCCTAACCCTGAACATAACCCAACCCTAACCCTAACCGTAACCCTAACTTTAACCCTAACCTAACCCTAACCCTAACCCTAACCCTAACCCTAACCCTAACCCTAACGCTAATAACCCTAACCACTAACCCTAACCCTAACCCTAACCCCTAACCCTAACCCTAACCCTCTAAACCTACCCCTAACCTATCCCTAACCATAACCCTCTAAGCCTAACCCTAACCCTCTAAGCCTAACAATAACCCCCAACCCCAACCCTCACCCGAAACCCTAACTCTAGCCCCAGCCCTAGCCCCTAACCCTAGTTCCCGAGAACTACATCTCCCGGTATGCTCTGGGCATTCAACATGGCCTCCCGGAAGTCCCGAATCCGAAAACTACATTTCCCGGTATACTCTGGGTACGCAACATGGCCTCCCGGAAGTCTGGAGTACAAGAACTACATCTCCCGGCATGCTCTGGGCACACAACATGGCCTCCCAGTGCCGGAAAACTACACCTACCAGCATTCCCCGCACAGCCAGCATGGCCAATCACAGGCCGAGTGCTCGAGAACTGCATTTACCAGCACTCACTGGAACCCTCACCGCCCTTACAAAAAAAGCCTCAAGCCCTAACATCCAAAAAACCTCGAAACCCCTACAGACCTAACCCAAACTATTTACCACACTAAACCCCTGAAGACCTATGCCTAAAACTCCCAACCCAAAATCTTAGGATGCTCAAAACCCAAACCCAACCCAAAACGTTAGGAATGCTCAAAGCTCTAGCCCAAAAACTTAGGGCGCTCCAAACCCTAACCCCAAAACATTAAGACGCAAAAAACCCTAACCGAAAAACTTAGGGTAATACACCATAAATGTTTGTTCATTGTCTTTTGTATTATAAAAACAAGGAGTTCTGTTTGAGGAGCGGGAGTTGCAAAAGCTCCCTGCTGAAGTAAGGAGCTGCATAATGCTTGCCTAGACACTATGAAAATTCTTTTGCTTAACGTAACAAAAAATAGACCCCCCAACCCATTCTCCTTCTGCATCTCAGTTGCCTCTTTTGTTCAAAGACACTGTTGCAAAGCTCATGTAACCATCTCCTGATAAGTTGCTAAAGTAGTGTATCGACATACATGCCTTCCTGTCTAACGCTGGGCCAACATGACCAAATAATAAAAGAAGTTGAACCACAACGCCGAGGAAGACTTCGGCCTTCATCGTCACGACCACCAGAGGGACAGAGACGACCCCCTAGCAACAGTGCGCGCAGTTGCAGAATATACCAGGATGTGCTGCGTAATCCCGGAATTAGCAAAATATAAATAAAAAGGGACCTTGGCGGGGGTGAGGTGCGTGCCGTTGGCAGAGCTGAGACTCCCCGGCCGCCCAGTGCTGTTTTGCTTGATGTTTGCTCACTCAATAAATTCCTTTCTATGATTAATACAATGCTCTCTGAAAATTAATTAAGGGGGCAACTTATAACACTTTGGACGCTCAAAACCCTATCCCGAAAACATTAGGATGCTCCAAACTCTATCCAGAAAACTTAGGACTCTCCAAACCCTATTCCAAAAACTTAGGACTCTCCAAACCCTTTCCCGAAAACTTAGGACGCTCAAAACCCTATCCTGGAAACATAAAGATGCTCAAAACCCTTTCCCGAAAACTTAGGATGCTCCAAACCCTATCCTGGAAACATTAAGATGCTCAAAACCCTAACCCAACTACTTAGGATGCTTGAAAGCCTATCCCAAAAAATTAGGGCACACAAAAGCCTAACCCCCAAAATTAAGATGCTCAAAATCCAAACCCCCAAAATTAGGATACTCAAAACCCTGGACCTGGAGAACCTAACCTGAAAAAAAAAAAAAAAAAAAAAGATCTTAAAACCCTAACCGTAAATAACTGACCAAAAATAAAACCTTAAGACTCTAACCCTAAAAAACATATCAACACTACAACCCAAAAAACTCTAATACCCTAACACGCTAACCCTGAAACCCTTAAAACCCTAACCCCCAAATCCTTAAAACCCTAACCGTTAAAACTCCAACCCTAAAAACCTTAAAATCCTAAACATAAACCCTGAAACCCCTTACCCTGAAACCCAACCCTAGTGCCCAATCCCTGAAACCTTAAAACCCTGAATCAATCTGTAGCAAATAGCATAGGCTGAGTCGAGGATCTCAGTACAGTAGCATTATTATTCGAGATTACAATGGCGGGTGTCCCACAAGCAGGAGGGTGCCTACTAATTCCATACACAGTTTATACACTTTTTTTTTCTGCCGAGGACTGGGACCCTCCCCTGTTTCCCCTTTAACTGTGCTATTCAAGGTTCATAATCTAGCTGGTGCTTCACAGAAAATACACAGCTGCTGGCCTGTTACAAGTCACATTTCTTTTGAGGTTTTTACTCTTTGAGGTGGTAATGTTTCTTACGCCGTGATTTCTACCTAATTGCTGTAAGGATTCTGGTTGTCTGCGTTTTACAAGGTTGTCTGTTATAATAAATAAAAGTCCCAAATAGGATTACAATCAAAGTTTACAATTCACTGAATGAATAGAGGTAAGCAAACAGTGCTGGGTACGCTGGGAGTCTCTGCTCCACCAAGACGCGCACCAGTTATACACCAGTTACCTCCCTTAAGGGATATAGAGAAGCCCTCTCAGATACGTCCGTCCTACTTCTCCTGCATGCGGCCGGAGGTCGGTCTAATTCTGGTGCTGTTGGTGGTGGAAGCTGGGGCAACGGTGGTACTGGTGGCGATACCACAGCCACCGGAGGGGGAGCCGCCGGGAGTGGATTGTTAGGATATGGAGGTGGTAGCTTATCCAACGGCTCACGTTTATCTTCTTTTTCTTTTTCATGTTCTTCTTGTTCTTCAAATTTCTTACCTGCTTTTAGTGTAAATATTGAGGCTGGAAAAGGACGTGAAGTCCTCCTGATCCATAATCCTGCATAATCACTTTCTTCCTGGCTAAAAGGTTCCTTTGAATTAACATGGATAAATAAGGCCTTAAATAAGGCCTGGAAAATCCAGTCTTTGAAGGATCCAAAAACAGGCCAAAAGACATGTAGTCTTAAAGGCTCCTTTGGCCATTCTGTCACACAATACTGGACCATTTTTAATTTACTTTTTCCTTTTCTGGGGTCCCTATCATTCCAATTTCGAATCGTTATTCCTAATGGACTTTCTGGTGGTATGACTGGTAATTTGCTCCCTTTCTTCCGGTCTCTGGTCTTCGATTTTGTCTGACCCATCTAGGAATTTTACTCTGGCAATTCCCACAGCCCTTGGTTACCTTAGTAAGAGTGTCTTGCAGGGGGTCGAGGACCTATCACACACCCACAAATCCTATAGGAATCCCTTCGGTCCTTCACCGGCCAAGTCCCTCGCGGGAGATTGGAACCGCGGTTAGAAGACTTCCACAATCGCTTCGGAACTAAGTTCCATCTCAGTCACACTCTTACACACACAGGCAACCGAACCCCACCCAACCGAACGGTATACGCTTTAAATGCTTACGACTCCGTCATCTTCGTTCGGATCTTCACACACACAGTTACGGGCAAAATATAGTGCTGCAGCTGGCAAGGGAGCTGAAAAAAAGAATCAGAAACTTTGCTTACCTTTATTCAGGTTCAAGATGCCATTAGTTCCGACCTGACTCAAACAGCAGCCACCAAATGGTGGGGGTGCCTCTCCTAGATCAAACCAGAAATCAGGAACCAAAGCCCTCCCGGACGAGCGCCCGCTTGTAATAAATGACTGGGTCCCAAATAGGATTGCAATTGAAATTTACAATTTATTAATTGAATAGAGGTAAGCAAGCAGCGCTGGGTGCGCCAGGAGTCTCTGCTCCACCAAGACGCACACAAGTTACATCAGGCGGCTGGTTTTTATGCTGCTAGGCTAATACATATTCATTACTACTTCTACAAAAGGCAGGGTTATTCTAATTAGTTCCCAGAATCCAAACCCTCCCACTGGTGCAGGCGTTATCAGTCTCCGGTGGTCCCTCTGGGGGCCGCTCGTACTGAAGGCTCGTAGTCTTCCTCCCAGGCTTTTCTCTTGTCCTTCTCCTTTGTCCATCTTGGCTGGATGGCAGACACTTGCATAGTGTCCCATGCAACAGTTGTAATAGTTAGCAGTTATTCTGAAACCCCTTTGTTCTCTTATCCCCTATTGACCCGAATTGCTGGACCATTCCTTTGCAAGATACAAGAACTATATACATTAACCACTCTGGTTTTCTCAGACTTTTCATCATATCATGCGGCCCTAGCATTGTTCCATATTGACACGAATCAGATGAACTCATTTCACACTGTTAAGCTGTCTTATCACTGCAAGCGTACCTCAATACCACCTTCCTTCCCTCTACAGGATGTAACTGCGCAAAAACAACATTTTTATTCCCACAACCTTGATCCCCTTACCCTGAAGTCCTTATTCCCCTTAAACCTAACAACTCTAACCACAACCCTAACCCTTATTATCAACCCCCTAACGCTAATGACACTGACCTTAATCCAAACCCCAACCTGCCCCTAACCCCAGACAACCAACAACGAAACACACACACACAAAGATGGAAACTACAAAAAAGGCAAAACCCTGGATACAGGCCCCAAATCACAAATACGCAACCAAAATGCTACAGAAAAGCCCCAGATGCAGGCCCCAAATGCTACTGCTAGGCCTCAAAAGCTCAAGATGCATCCCAAAGCAAAAATGCAGACCCCAAACGTTACAGAAAAGCCCCCAAACCCAGGCTGCACAAGTCTACAAGCAGGCCCCAAACTGCCAACAGAAGCAGGCACCAACCACACCCAGATGCAGACCCCAACTGCCCACAAGCAGCTCCTACCCCACCACCCCCTCCCAAGAACTGGACTCCACCCAGACACTGGCCCAAGACCCGGGCCCGACCCCCGCCACCCCCCCTACCCTCCCCCCGACACAGGTGTACAAGCAGCTCACAACCCGCCCCTTCAGAGACCGGTCCCACTCCCCCCACCCCCCCCAAGACATGGGATGCGGAGGTGTACAACCAACTCCCAACTCCCTCCCCCTCAAAGGGAGGCCCCAAAGACCCCCAAATGGAGGCTCCTAGAGTGAACAAGCACCTCCCAACTCCCCCAGGCACAGGCCCACCCCCCCCCCCCCCCAAACACAGGCCACAAAGGTGTATAAACAGCCCAGACCCCCCTCCAAGACCATGGCCCCTATAGTGTACAAGCAGCTCCCAACCACCCACAGATGCAGACCCCAACCCTTCTCAAAAGGGAGGAACCTAGAATGCATGAGCAGCCTCCCAACCCCTCTAAACATAGGTCCAAAAGTGCACAAGCAGCTCCCAACCCCCCTCAAATACAGACCCCAAAAGTGTACAAGTAGCTCCCCCCCTGAGACAGGACCCAAAGGTGTACAACCAGTTCCCAACACCCCTGAGACACAGGCCCCAACCCCCCCCCCCCAGACACAGCGACCCAAATTCTACAAGCAGCTCCCAACCCCTGCCAGGCAGGCCCTATACAAGCAGCTCCCAACCTTCCCCCCCCCCCGAGGGAGGCCTCCAAGCCCCCCTAAACACAGGCCCCTACAGTGTACAGGCAGCTCCCAGCCACCCCCAGATGCTGGCCCCAAAGTTGTACAAACAGCTCCCAGCCACCCTGCAGAAACAGATTCCTACATTGTACAAGCAGTTCCCAGACCGCTAGACACAGGCCCTGACCCCCCACACATGCAGGCCCCAAAGGTGTACAAGCAGCTCCCACCCCTCCCCCAGACGCAGGTCCCAAGCCCCCCCCCCAAACACAGGCCCCTACAACCAGCACCCAACCCCCTACCCCCGATGCCAGGCCCAAAGGTGTAGAAGCAGCTCCAAACCTCCTCCCTCAACCCAGGCTCCAACAGTGTACAAGCACCTCCCAACCAACCCTCCCGTCCCTCCCCCACCCCCCCGACACAGGCTCCAAAGGAATACAAAGAGCTCCCACCCCTCCCCCAGATGCAGGTCTCAACCCCCTCCCGCCCCCAGAAGCAGGCCCCAAAGGTGTAGAGTCAGCTCCCAACCCCCTCAATGCTGGCCCCTAGGGTCTACAAGCAGCTCCCCCCTTGCCCCCAGATACCGGCCCCCAGACACAGACCCCAAAAGCCTAATCACAGGCCCTGAACTCTAGAGGCAGGCTCCAAAACCCAGGACAAAGCCCCAGTGGTTCGAGACAGGGCCCAAATCCCAGACACAGGCCCCAAACGCTAAACATATGCCAAAAAAAGTATTAGTGCTGGTGCCAAATGTTACAGACAGGCCCAAAAGCCCGAGATGCTCAAGGCTGAGACGTAACTTGGCTTTCTGAATTACTGGAAAGCAGCTTTCATTCTCAGATAATTGTGTGCAGGCTAGATAGGATGGGGCTTCAGGCACCTCTTCACCTGAGGAAACACACTGCCATCAGGCACCGCTGTGCCAGACAAGCTTGTTCTGCTAGAACACCCTACTCAGATGCACTGTGGCGTTCAAGTGAACTGCTTTCATGCAAATATAACGACTGATGTTACAACCCACCTTGCCTGTGGCACCTGATGAACAGAAGAGTAAGCCACCGCAGCGCTTCAAAACCATCCCTGCACGTGCCGCTCCTTGTCGCTCTCTGGCCTTATCTCATATCCTTATCCACTTCTGTGGAGAGCCTGCCACGGCACCTGCAAAGCAAGACGGACACCTTTCATAGTCACCTTGTGCTACTTGGTCGTTCTGCTCCAACCCAGCTCATGACCAGCCCCTCTTCTTACACAGCTCTTCAGAGTGCAGTTTGCTCCTTTGAGCCTGTGCGAGACACCTGTGAAAGAAAAAGAAACGCATAGACCGATGCAGCATCCAAAGACACAGCACAACTAGGTAAATTACTCTCATCTGCTCCCTTACCTCTGCCGCTTACCAGCCCCCGAGGCAGATGCTTCAATCTACCCTCTTC
>NW_028181212.1:0-2500 GCF_964211825.1 Aythya ferina | reverse complement strand
GGGTTCTGGCAGGGTTAGGGTTAGGTTAGGGTTAGGGTTAGCTTTAGGGTTAGGGTTAGGATTAGGGTTAGGGTTAGAGGGTTTAGGCTAGGGTTAGGGTTAGCGTTAGGGTTAGGGTTAGGGTTAGGGTTAGGGCTAGGGTTAGATCCACCATTAGGGTTAGGGTTAGGGTTAGGGTTAGGGGTTAGGGTTAGGGTTAGGGGTTAGTGTTATTAGCGTTAGGGTTAGGGTTAGGGTTAGGGTTAGGTTAGGGTTAAAGTTAGGGTTACGGTTAGGGTTAGGGTTGGGTTATGTTCAGGGTTAGGGTTAGGTTAGGGTTAGGGTTAGGGTTAGGGTTAGGGGTTAGGGTTAAAGTTAGGGTTATGGTTAGGGTTAGGGTTGGGTTATGTTCAGGGTTAGGGTTAGGTTAGGGTTAGGGTTAGGGTTAGGGTTAGGGTTAGGTTAGGGTTAGGGTTAGGGTTAGGGTTAGGTTAGGGTTAGGGTTAGGGTTAGGGGTAGGGTTCGTATTCTGGTTAGGGTTAGGGATAGGTTTAGGGTTAGGGTTATATTTTAGGGTTAGGTTAGGGTTAAAGTTAGAGTTAGGTTTAGTGTTAGGGATAGGGTTAGGTTTAGTGTTAGGGTTAGTGTTATGTTAGGGTTAGGGTTAGGGTTCTGGCAGGGTTAGGGTTAGGGTTAGGGTTAGGTTAGGGTTAGGGTTAGGTTAGGGTTAGGGTTAGCTTTAGGGTTAGGGTTAGGATTAGGGTTAGGGTTAGGTTATGTTTAGGGATAGGTTTAGGTTAGGGTTAGAGTTAGGGTTAGGGTTAGGTTAGGGTTAAAGTTAGGGTTACGCGTAGGGTTAGGGTTAGGGTTGGGTTATGTTCAGGGTTAGGGTTAGGTTAGGGTTAGCGTTAGGGTTAGGGTTAGGGTTATCGTAATGGTTTAGGGTTAGGGTTAGGGTTAGCTTTAGGATTAGGGTTAGGGTTACGGTTAGGTTTGGGGTTAGGGTTAGGTTTAGGTTTAGGGTTAGGGTGAAAGTTTTGTTAGGGTTTGGGTTAGGTTTAGGCTTATGGTTCCGTTAGAGTTAGGGTTAGGGTTAGGGTTCGGTTTTGGTTACGGTTAGGGTTAGGGTTCGGTTTTGGTTACGGTTAGGGTTAGGGTTAGGTTTTGGTTAGGGTTGGGGTTTGGGTTGGGGTTAGGGTTTGGATTAGGATTCTCTTAGGGATAGGCTTAGGGTTAGTGTTACGGTTAGGGTTAGGGTTAGGGTTTTGTTAGGATTAGGATTAGGGTTCCGTTACGGTTAGGGTTAGGGTTAGGGTTAGGGTTAGGGTTAGGGTTAGGGTTAGGGTTGGGTTAGGGTCCCAGAGCTAGGGTTACGGTTAGGGTTAGGGTCCCAGAACTAGGGCTAGGGTTAGGGTAAGGGTTAGGGTTAGAGGGTTTAGGCTAGGGTTAGGGTTAGCGTTAGGGTTAGGGTTAGGGTTAGATCCGCCATTAGGGTTAGGGTTAGGGTTAGGGTTAGGGGTTAGGGTTAGGGTTAGGGTTAGGGGTTAGGGTTATTAGGGTTAGGGTTAGGGTTAGGGTTAGGGTTAGGGTTAGGGTTAGGTTAGGGTTAAAGTTAGGGTTACGGTTAGGGTTAGGTTTGGGTTATGTTCAGGGTTAGGGTTAGGGTTAGGGTTAGGGTTAGGGTTAGGGTTAGGGTTAGGGTTAGGATTAGGGTTAGGGTTAGGGTTAGGGTTCGTATTCTGGTTAGGGTTAGGGATAGGTTTAGGGTTAGGGTTATATTTTAGGGTTAGGTTAGGGTTAAAGTTAGAGTTAGGTTTAGTGTTAGGGATAGGGTTAGGTTTAGTGTTAGGGTTAGTGTTATGTTAGGGTTAGGGTTAGGGTTCTGGCAGGGTTAGGGTTAGGGTTAGGGTTAGGTTAGGGTTAGGGTTAGGTTAGGGTTAGGGTTAGCTTTAGGGTTAGGGTTAGGATTAGGGTTAGGGTTAGGTTATGTTTAGGGATAGGTTTAGGTTAGGGTTAGAGTTAGGGTTAGGGTTAGGGTTAGGGTTAGGGTTAGGGTTAGGGTTAGGGTTAGGGTTAGGGTTAGGGTTTGGGTTAGGGTTAGGTTAAGGTTATGTTAGGGTTAGGGTTAGGGTTATGTTTAGGGTTTGGTTTAGGGTTTGGGTTAGGTTAGGGTTAAAGTTAGGGTTACGGGTAGGGTTAGGATTAGGGTTGGGTTATGTTCAGGGTTATGGTTAGGTTAGGGTTAGGGTTATGATTAGGGTTCTGTTAGGGTTAGGGTTAGGGTTTGGGCTATGGTTAGGGTTAGGTTAGGGTTAGGGTTATGGTTAGGTTAGGGTTAGGGTTAGGGTCAGAGTTAGGGTTAGGGTTTGGGTTAGGTTAGGGTTAAAGTTAGGGTTAGGGTTAGGGTTAGGGTTAGGTTTTGTTCAGGGTTAGGGTTAGGTTTTAGGGTTAGGGCTAGGGTTATCTTAAGGGTTAGTGTTAGTGTTAGGGTCGGGTTAGGGTTATGATTAGGGTTCTGTTA
>NW_028181213.1:0-75000 GCF_964211825.1 Aythya ferina | reverse complement strand
AAGCCAGCTGAATGGCCTTCGCTTCTGCAAACTGGCTCGATTCACCTTCTCCCTCAGCAGCTTCTGCAACTCACTGTGTAGGACTCCATACAGCAGCCTTCCATCTCTGATGCTTCCCCACAATACGACAGGACCCATCAGTGAACGGGGCATATTTCTTCTCATTCTCTGGTAACTGGTTGTACAGTGGGGCTTCTTCAGCACGACCCACCTCCTCCTCTGATGATATCCCAAAGTATTTGCCTTCTGGCCAGTCCATAATCACTTCCAAAATTCCTGGGTGACTGGGGTTTCCTATTCGAGCCCGCTGAGTAATCAGTGCAACCCACTCACTCCATGTAGCATCAGTTGCATGATGTGTAGAGGGGACCCTTCCTTTGAACATCCAGCCTGGTACTGGCAATCGGGGTGTTAGGAGGAGCTGCGCTTCAGTACCGACCACCTCCGAAGCAGATCGAACTCCTTCATATGCTGCCAATATCTTCTTTCCAGTTGGAGTGTAGTGGGCCTCAGATCCTCTGTATTCCCAATTCCAAAACCCCAGGCGTCGACCTTGACTATTGAAAGGTGAATGAGTCTTTCTGATCACTTCTTGGCTCTCCAATTGACGAATTAGCTTATGGATGGGAATCAGGGAGTCTCGGGTAGTGCGATATTGCCGCCGGTGCACAGTTGTGGTAGCAATTGGCACTTGGTGTTCTTTGACCCTCAGCAACCCCACAACAGAGGGGTCCTCTGAGAGACCAGGCGAGGTAGAGAATTGTTTAATGCCCTCTGTCTCTAAGGCAGCTATACCAAAAGCCCACCGGAACCTTTTTGGGTCCTTGAAATATCCTCTTCTAAGATAGTCTATGCCAAGGATACATGGAGCATCCGGGCCAGTCACAATGCGGTGCTTTTCCCACTCATTCCCAGTCAGACTCACTTCAGCCTCCAATACAGTCAACTGCTGAGATCCCCCTGTCACTCCACAAATACAGATGGGCTCTGGCCCTTTATAGCTCGATGGCATTACAGTACCTTGTGCAGCGGTGTCTACTAAAGCCTTATACTTCTATGCGTCTGACGTGCCAGGCCATCGAATCCACACAGTCCAATAAACTTGATTGTCCCTTTCCTCCCCCTGGCTGGAGGCAGGGCCCACCTAATCCTGGTCAGAATCTTCTTCATTTCTGTGTTTGAAGGACTGTCTGCTGGACGTTGGAGCAGCAAACTTTTCAGAGAATTCCTTTTTCCCAATTGTTTTCTTTTGCAACTCACGTACCTGTGCCTCTAGGGTCGCGGTAGATTTTCCATCCCATTTTCTCATGTCCTCTCCATGGTCTCGTAAGTAAAACCACAGTGTGGCACAGGGTGAGTACCCACCATATCATCTTCCTTGTGCGGATGAACGCTTACCCCGATAGCTAAGAAACTGCTTTGCACAGGTGGGGAGGAAAATAATCTCTCTTCAAGTTGGTGAACCTTTTCAGAAAGTTTCTCCCAAGTGTTCTCTTTTGGTCGGTGGACACTGGTTGGTTCAGGTGGGGAGGAAGATAGATTCTCTTTAAGTTGGTGGAACTCTTTAGAAAGTTTCTCCACAGCTGAGATGCAGGCCTGTAAGGAAGAGGAGAGACTTTCTTTGTACTGCCAGAGTTGTTTAGCCACTTCATCCACTGTGGGTTCCTCATCCTCTTTCCAGGCCATTATTGCCAATGAGCTGGCATATGATGATGGTGCACTCCGTACAAACTTCCGCCACATGGGTCGCGTACACCTGACTTCATCTGGATCTGTGGATGTTTGTCTGAGGTC
This sequence comes from Aythya ferina, assembly GCF_964211825.1. NCBI lineage: Eukaryota > Metazoa > Chordata > Aves > Anseriformes > Anatidae > Aythya > Aythya ferina. The sequence goes on along the minus strand of NW_028181213.1, from coordinate 73,206 downwards.
TGGATCCTCATAAATCACTTCCCGTATGGCTAATTCCCTCAGGTACTGGATTCCCTTCTCCATAGTGGTCCAGTTGCCTGGTAGACATTCAAGTTCTTCCTTGAAGGGATACCTTTCCCTCACAGCTGAGAGGAGACGCCTCCAGAGGCTGTGAGATTGTGCTCCATCTGCAATTGCTTTGTCAATGCCTGCATCTCTAGCAAGGGATCCCAGCCGCTTGGCTTCCCTGCCGTCTAATTCCACACAATTGGCTCCAGTGTCCCAGCACCGGAGCAGCCAGGTGACAAGCTGCTCACCTATACAACGACCAAAATCTTTTCGCACATCTCGTAGCTCACGCTCGTATAGGTTTCGGGTAGTTACTGTTGATTTTTCGGCATCCTCATCTTCCTCCTTCTGAATCCCTGATGGCCCAGCGTCGTCGTCATCTCTATACCTAGATTTGGCAGAAGACTCTCTGCGTTCGAAATGATCTGAATCTCTATACCATTTTTTCACCTTCTCTACAGGGTCAACTTGCACTGCTACAGCTCGTTTCTCTGACCCCGTTACAGGGTCTGCCACAGGGGTTGGAATACCCTCTGCAGGGTCAACTTGCACGACTACCGCTCATTTCTCTGACCCAGCCACAGGAGCTGGAGCGGCTGCAGGAACTGGAACTGGGGTGGCTGCAGAGTCCACCGTAGGGGTCGCAGTGGCCGTTGGATCTGTCACAGGACTTGGAGTGGCCGCAGGGTCTGTCACTAAGTTGATAGCAGTATCAATGGCAGCTCGATAGGCATAAGCCAGGCCCCAGCACGTTACAATGATTTGTGTTACTTTGGAACTGTCAGAGTCGTGACACCTTTTTTTCAAGCATTCTGCCAGATTTTTAGGATTTTGCAGTTGTTCAGGGGTGAATTTCCAAAACACTGGGGGTGCCAACTGCTCTAGATGCCTGCCCATATCCTCCCATACTCCCTGCCACCCACAACTATACTGCCTCCGGGCAGATCTCCGGATGAGCTTCCTAAGTAGTTGTTTAACTTTGAGCAAAACCTGAAGCACATTCAGGAGGCATAACAACAAGACCATGCTGGTCTGACTATCCCAAGGATATTCAGTATCTTGGAGAGCTATTGTAACAAGCTTGGAGGATAAGAGGGTGGTGAAGGAGAAAGGGAGAGTGATCAAGTAAGAAAAAATATCTTCCCCTTTCCCCTCCACAGATTGACTCCCTAATGAAAAAAGGCAACAGGTATAATTGCTAATAGTTTCCAAGATACAGTTTCCAGAGTATAGAGTCGACGATGTTACTGAGTACAAATACCAAGTTAGAGTCATGACCAGATATTTCATCGTCTCATAAGCCACTGTTACAGCACACAGTACCATAATGATCTGAAACCAGGGCCCAGAGAGGATAAACAACATGACAGAGAGCACATACGGAAAATAATATGCTATAATACTCAATTTGGAAAACAGGCGCAGAAGACTTGAGATTAAAGCAATCAGCATTATGACAAGTGACTATTAAGCAGGTCTAATACTTATACCAATTTTAGTTTAACACCCTCTGGTCAGATCTGCCGTTATCTCAACCTTTCGGGCCCCACGTTGGGCGCCAAAAAGACTGTCGTGGTTTAACCTGGCCGGCAGCTAAACACCACGCAGACGTTCGCTCCCCCTCCCCCCTCCCTCTCTGGGATGGGGGAGAGAAATGGAAAGTGAAGCCCGTGAGTTGAGATAAAGACAGTTTAATAAGACAGGAAAATAATAATAATAACAACAACAACAATAATAATAATAACAATAACAATAATAATAATATACAGTGATGATAATAGTACTACTACTAATAATGTGTACAAACAAGTGATGCACAATGCAATTGCTCACCACCCGCTGACCGATGCCCAGCCTAACCCCGAGCAGTCCGGCCCCCCTCCCCCGGCTAGCCACCCCTATATATTGTTTATCATGACGTCAGATGGTATGGAATACTCCTTTGGCCAGTTTGGGTCACCTGTCCTGGGTCTGTCCCCTCCCAGCTCTTGCTACACCCCCAGCCTGCCCATTGGCAGGACAGAGCAAGAAGCTGAGATGTCCTTGGCTTAGTATAAGCACTGCTCTGCAACAATTAAAACATCGGGGTGTTATCAGCACTCTTCTCATCCTAAGCCAAAACATAGCATTCTACCAGCTACTAGGAAGAAAATTAACTCTGTTCTAAGTGAAACCAGGACACTAGTACGGGAGGATACATGACTATCTGGAGGAGTCACAGTCTCATCTGAGTCATCACCCTGTTCCTGTGGTCGAGGGGGAGGCTTAAATACATCTATCAGGTCTTGTTTTGGTCCCTGATGAATTTTACTTATCTTAGTACACCTCTGCCCAATGCTGCACGCTGAACAACACCATCTCAACTTGCCTTTAAGTCCCTTACTGTTTCCTCGCTCAAGGGCTAACACTATGGGGTCCTGTGGAGGCACAATTCCACAGTCCCTCTGCCACTCTGGGTGATTCCGGAGAGTGAAAAACATGTCTGCATATGCAGCCTCATCCCATTTACTTTCTCTTCTCAGAAACAGCATCAACTGTAATATAGTGTTATAATTAATAGTACCATTGAGGGGCCACTTCTCTCCATCCTCTAATTTATAAAGTGGCCACCACTGATTGAAATGCTAGAAATGGCTCAGTCTTCAAAATAGGATTAAATAAAAAAAATAGGATTTTTTAAAAGAATAGAGGTAAGCAAACAGTGCTGGGTGCACCAGGAGTCTCCGCTCCACCAGGACGCACACCAGTTACATCAAGTATCTGATTTTTATGCTCCTAGACTAATACATATTCGTTACTACTTCTAAAAAAAATAGGTTATTATAATTAGCTTCCAGGGTCCAGTCCCTCCTACTGGAGCATGCGCATCAGTCTCCGGTGGTCCCTCTGGGTGTCTCTAGGGGTCTTTCATGCTGAAGGCTCGTAGTCTTCCTCTCCAAGTTTTTTTCTTGTCCTTCCCCTTTGTACTCCTTGGCACCATGTCAAGTTTATACAGCATCCCCTGCAGGTCTTGTCTCCTAGCTGTCCTTCAGCTTCTTTTTTTTCTTCTTCTTAATCTCTTGGCCACCTGGCCAGATATCAGAGGACTGCATAGTATCCCATAACAGTCACTAGTTGTTATCAGTTGTTCTGAAACCCCCAGACATCAAAGACTTCATACAAACACAAATAGCTTTCTTATTGACACTTCATGAGTAATTAAAACATTCCTCACCAGCCGTTCACAGGGACAGTCACACCTATAGCCGTGTTAAATTAATCTCAAAGAAGACAAAAAACAAAAGGCTGTAACTATTAGAAATAGAAGTTCGGAATAACAAAAGCAAACAGGTTCATAAATTTGAGGAGTATTTGCTGAAGACTTGATAAATTGACTAGAATGAGGGGGAGACTGGGACACACTGCATCTGTGGTTCAAGAATTAAATTGCCAGTGCAGGACCCAGAGGCAGACAGGACTGTTCTTTATTGACACAAATTGTTAAAACATTCCTAACACAATATTTGATAAGAGTTCTTTTACTCTCTGTTCCCCCTTGCCCCACTATATCCCTCCAATATGTAAGTGTACATCCTAAGGGGCTTTTCTGTGAGATTTCTTTGCTTTGACTTTGTCCCATTCTAATCTATAGCAGTTAACGTTCCACCGTCCTCTAAGGAGCTGTTTACTAATTTATCCCAATCCCTCCAAAATCCACAGTATATGCAATTAAAATCAGGCAACCGTAAACCAACTGCCTGTAAACGATTACACCAAGGACAGCTGAGCCTGAAAGACCGATAATACACCAGAGCAAATTTAGTTCCCTTTGGCATACACCCCAATAGCAGTCCTTATATTACACTGTATTTACCGATGTTTAAAAGAATACTTTAACAACAAATGCCCAGGCCTTTATAAATACAACATACAATTATTATTCCAATTAGAATTATTCCCCCAGCAGCTGCAAACACTGTAACAGTTATCATTAAGGCTCACTTACCCCCCCTTCTGTCTCTTTTCACAATCTTTTAGGAGGTTCCTTGTGGTTCTTGGAACCAGGGTATAATGGCTTATACTCAAAACCCCTTTTGGCCATTCTATCAGCCCCCAAAAACCCTTTTGGCTGCTCTACCGGCCACCTCCCAGGACACCCTCAGGGTTCATGTCACGTGCTAGACGTCTCTATAAGACTTATCGACCTCCCCGGCAAATTGGCTTAACTTTATTAACATATACCATTTGTCCGCAACCACAGGATCTTCCTCTATCCCCGTAGTGAGCGGCAGGGAAAGGAGCTACTCTGAGAGAGAAAAAAAGGGGCTTGGGGTGCACCCAGGAGGTCCATTCTACAGTCGATCCCACAACCAAACAGAGTCCTCCTGCCTGGCTTGCCAAACTGACGTGTGGAAAAGACTCCACAACCATTGGGTTGTAACGTAGGTATACTTTATTATAGTGCACCGGGCGCACTGGGAATAGCTTCCCTCAAAAAGTGCTCACCTGCCCGGTCATCTCTCACAATTTTATGCACAAACACTGTTACATATTACATGAGCTCTAATACATATTCATTAATTTCCGGAAAAGGCAGACCTCTTCCAAGTACTCATTTCCATACTCCCCGCCCTTAGCTCCTTTCGGTTGCGCCTGCGCAATGTATCCTGGTGGTTGTGGGCAGGGGTCTTTCAGGATGAAGGCACCGAGGAAGAGGGGGTTAAGCTCTCTTTGCCTTTGTGGACTTTGACATTCTGTTGGACAGTTTAAGCCTTTTTTGCTTATCTTTGCCTTGTTTCCTGCCACCAAGTTGTTCATTCTTTCTTAACAAGATGTTCATTCTTCCCTCATCCATTAGCCTTGAACGATATCTTCTTTTTACATCTCCTTCTAATCTACATCCCTGTAATTAGGATATTTTTAGGTTCTCATCCACATCCCCAATACTTAAGATATTTTACCATATACGTAATGTAGCTAGATACTAATTCAGATAGTTTATTTAACATCTTCCCCATCTCACCCTCCATTAACAAACAGGACCTGGCAAAGCTCTATGAATGGCTAGCGCTTCTGCAGAGGATGAGGAATTCCCCTACATTATGTCAATTATATGTGGCCTGGGCATTACAACCAATTCAGACAGCGTGGTGTGACGTAATTATTTACCATTATATGGATAACATTCGGTTTGGTAGGCCAGAATGCTTCCAGGATTCAGATTTAAAGTTTATTTGTGATACTTTGGAAGCAAAAGGGTTGAAGATAGCCCCAGAGAAGGTTCAATGGGAACAGCCATGGCTATATTTGGGTTGGAAAATATCAGACTCTACTATTCGTCCCCAGAAAGCTGATATAACTACGGTGTTACATAATTTGATAAATGCACAAATGTTCCTGGATAATATTCAGTGGGGTTGCCACATTGTACAGATTACTAATGATGACTTAGCTATATTACTACCTTTATTGCGGTGCAGGAGTGCAAAGCACCAGATTACACTAACAAATGACCAACAGCAGGCTCTTTCACAAATAGCTTCTCAGGTTGCAGCTGGAGCTGTTTGTAGACGTATAGCAGAAGCTGCACTCTCCTTACTGGTAAGCAATCGTGTGTCTCATCCATTTGCGGTGCTTGGTCAGTGGCAAAAAGAAAAGGGGGAGAGTCAGGGGCAACAAAGACAGAAACGGTATCAGGAGGATACCACTGACACTAACAGCACTGGGAATAGGAATGGCATAAACGAAACAGGTGATAGCAAGGGTGGAATGATAGGGCAGCATTTTTGAGTTCTGGAATGGATTTTTCTACCGATTCAGCAAAAAATGCATGTTCAGACACGGGCGGAAGCTATCGCAGAGTTAGTACTTAAGGGTCGCTCTCAGAATATTGAGATCAGCGGGCAGGAACCAGGAGACATTAGTCTGCCGATGACTCAGGATCATTTGGAATGGTGTTTACAGCAATCCATACCGTTACAAGAAGCTGTGTTAGATTACCCAGGATTGGTACATTCCCAAACTCCAAAGGGGCCTCTCTGGCAAGTTATAAGATCATATAAATGGCATGTAGTACCATGGCTTTCGTCCCGACCAGTGGTGGGTCGCACTGTATACACTGATGCAGGTGTGGCAAGTAGAAAGGCTGTGTGTGTGTGGTACGAGAACAGAAGTTGGGAGAAGTACATAATTCCGGAGGAGGCAGGGGATTCATTACAAACATTGGCATTGTCTGCAGTTGTTTGGGCTTGTCAATGCTGGATGCATGAGCCGATTAATATCGTCTCAGACTCTGTGTATGTTGTCAGCGTGGTAAACCAGATAGAGGATGCCTTGATAAGGCCAACTAAGAGGGACAGATTATTTCTGCAGCTGCGAGATGCCATTCAGGGGAGAACTGCACCTTACTGTGTTATCCATACACATAGTCATCAGTTCTCGATCGGGTTAGCAGAAGGTAATTCACAAGCAGACAAGTTGGTGAGTATAGTCACAGAGGGGCCTGAGAGTGATTTTGCACGTGTGCGAGTGTCGCACAAAATTTTCCATCAGAATGCAAAGGGTCTTCGGAGAATGCTTGGATTTACTTGGACAGAGGCAAAAGGAATAGTAAGAGCGTGCTCTTCCTGTAGTCATCATGGACCAGGGCTAGGTTTGGGTATTAATCTACGGGGTGTTAAGGCACTTTAGGTATTGCAAATGGATGTAACGCACGTACTGGAATTTGGTACTAAAAGATATGTTCATGTGAGTATTGATACTTTTTCAAGATTCATATGGGCAACGGCGCAGGGGGGAGAAAAAGCACACCATGTATGTAGACATCTGACAGTGTGTGTTGCCATTATGAGAGTGCTACAGCAGATCAAGATGGACGATGGTCCAGCGTATGTCAGGAAAAGGGTTAGAAAATTTATGAAAATGTGGGGAGTAAAGCATATCGCAGGTGTTCCATATTCTCCCACGGGCCAAGCGATTGTCAAGCAATAACATCAGGTTTTAAAGGAACAATTAGCGAGATTAAAAGAAATCAAGGACATCGATGAGCGATTGTCCAAGGCATTGGTTGTCTTGAACCACTTATGTTTGACTAGTGACCGAGAAGACTCTCCTGCGAGTATTCATTTTCAAACAGTAAATAGAGCAGCACCAAATGTGTTACCACAAATAAGAGTGAATTACCTGAGATCCTGCTACAGGAACTTGGAAAGGGCCATACGGGTACAGAAATACAAATAACACCTGTGATTACAATGACGCTGCTAAGCAGGGTTTAGGGGCTTATGTCACGGGGACAAGGGGTAACAACTATAGCGTTTGGAACAATCGTACAGCTATGGCCTTACCTCCTGATGTTTTTCTGATTTGCGGAGATAGGGCCTGGTAAGGTATCCCTGCAAATGCTATTGGAGGTCCTGTTACTTAGATAAACTCACTATATTTGCTCCTAGCTTGTCACACTTGCATAAATCACCAGACATAAATGGGCATTGCTCACACTGGATTGCAATGATAATGTTGAGTTGCTTGGTGTTATGACTAGAGTGGCATCTGAGGCCGCACTTAATGATTTAGAAAAATTGGTATGCTGTAAGCCCCTGCCACGACAGAGATGCTTGAGGACATGTTCAAAATAGTCTGCGACATGCGCTCTTACAGGATCGAGCTGCTATTGACTTCTTGCTTTTGGCTCAAGGGCATGGGTGTGAGGACTTTGAGGGAATGTGCTGTTTAAACCTTTCTAATCATAATGAGTCAATTCACAAATCCATTACTTTCCTGAAAGAGCACATGAGAAAGATTCAGTATGATATCAATCCTTTCAATCAATGGCTCACTGATTTGTTTGGAACAATGCATAGATGGTTACTGGGATTAATCAAAGAGGGATTAAGGAGTCTGTTTATTGTGTTGTTAATCATCATTGCGTGTTGTATTGTAATAAATGTGGTTAAAGGGTTACTTGCAGAACTGTTACATCGGGCTTGGTTTGCTCAAAAAGAAAAAAGGGGAATTGTTGAGGGATTTTTGAAACAGGAAGGAGGCCGTGACTTGCTGCAGCTGAGCAAACCTAGCTACTAGGGCAACTATGAGAAGTTCCCATGACAGTGTTCCCACATAGCCCGACTGAGAATTTAGAAAAATATTGTTGCCAGCAGATGGCTTCAAGGACGAGATCTATGTGACTGCTAATCCCAAGGGGGTTGTTTTCTTGCAGGTGGGGTTGTTTTCTTGCAGTTGTTTATCTGAGTGCTTTTGACCATTAATCTTGTGTGAGACACTATCCGCCCCTGTTAAATTTGCTATAAAAGTCAGGCTATTCGGGTAATAAAGAGAGAGCATGATCTGACCATGCTGGTGTCTGTTGTGTTTTTGGCCTTTCTTCCTGCAACACCCACTTCTGAACTGGTCTTGTGCACTGCTCATACACACAGGGCTGTTCAGAGACACGAGTCCTTGCCTTGCACTCACATTGGCAGTGCACTTCAGCACTTGCAGGGTCTCTCTGGCTCCTGCAACCACTGCCAGAGGCTGGGAGGCACCTCAGCCCTGTGGTGGGTGCATCGCCCTGCTCTTGCCTCTTCTGGGATGCCCCAAGACATGAGTATTGAGCATAGGGACCTTGCAGTTTCAAGGAAGCAAATCTCAGAGCTGCATTCAGCTCTTGCACTTTGAACTAGACGGTCTCTGAAGGTGCCTTCCAACTGAACTATTCTGTGTTATTCAGGCAGATGCCCCGTGGCTATTATGCTAGAATGACGGGATCTGAAGACGCTCTCTGCCCCACTGACCTTCATGACACCCCTAGGGATAGCTGATGGCCTTTGTGCTCACTCGTGTTCCTGTGCATACCATGTGCCTGCAGGTAGCAGCAGCAGCAAGGGATTTCAGGTCCCGTATCTCCCCTGTACATGGACAGGCCCTGCTCTTCTCCTAAGCCACCCCATCTCCCAGGGAGCCTCTCCCAGGTGAGCCCGTCTGTGCTGGCCTCGCCGGCCACTGCTGCAGCCCCTGGCCATGCTTCCCACAGCCCCAGCTGGTGGTGCTGCTCTGCAGAGCCAGGGGGCTGTGGTGCCTGGGGCACGGGGGCACTTTGCAGGGCCGTGCTGGTCAGGCTGGGTGTCAGAGCCAGCTAGTGGGGGCCCTGCCACTGACCACATCCCACAGCTGTGGCCATGGGGTGCTCAGAGGTGCCCAGCCTGGCAGAGTGAGGAGCCTCTTTGGACTCTCTTCCTTGGGCACCTTCGGATCTGACAGCAGCTCTGAAAGCAGAAGTGAGCCTTCAGGCACAGCCCTTTTAGGAGAGAGATGATTCTCTGTAGGCCAGGTGTGTCACTGCAGTGCCCACTGCCTCTTCCTGCCTGCAGTCCCAGCACAGCCCCACAGCACTGGAACCAAGCCACAGGAGCAGCAAAAAAACAAGCAAACAAACAAACAAAAAACGAAAAACAACTTTAATTGAATAAAAAGCACAATAAAATGCAGAATTATATTTCGTTTTGGACAACTTTTGTAATAAAACTGGGGGAAAAACAATCAGCACAAGAACATAAGACAGGCTTTGTTTATTACGCGTACCTTTAAGAGTGATTTGCAGAACAGGGCAGGCAGCTTATTGTTTATGAAATACAGTTGGTCTTCAGTTTCCACACAGCATTCTTAAGTTCCTGGTTCCTCATGCTGTAGATGAGGGGGTTCACTGCTGGAGGCACCAGCAAGTACAGAACTGCCACTACAAGGTCCAGGGTATGGAATGAGATGTAGGGGGACTTCAGGTGGGAAAACATGGCTGTGCTGAAATTCAGAGAGACCACAGTCAAGTGAGGGATGCATGTGGAAAAGGCTTTGTGTCATCCCTGCTGTGAGGGCATCCTCAGCACAACCCTGAAGATCTGCACATAGGACATAGCAATCAAAACAAAACAGCAACTCAGTAGAAAAAAACTAGCCATAGTAATTCGAATTTCCCATAGGTAAGATTCTGAGCAGGAGAGCCTGATGATCTGGGGGATCTGACAGAAAAATTGGTCCAGGGCATTGCCATGGCTGAGAGGTAAAGAAAATACATTGGCAGTGTGCAGTACAGCGTGGAGAAAGCCACTGCCCCAAGCAGCTGCTGCCATGGTGGCACAGGCTCTGCTGCCCAGGAGGGTGCCATTGTGCAGAGGCCTGCAGATGGCGACGTAGCGGTCATAGGACATAACAGTGAGAAGGGAAAATTCTGCTGAAAACAAAAAGACTAACAGAAAGACCTGTGCAGCACATCCTGCATAGGAAATGGTCCTCATGTTCCAGAGGAAATTTGCCATGGCTTTGGGGAGAGTGGTGGAGATGAGGCCAAGGTCGAGGAGGGCAAGGTTGAGGAGGAAGAAGTACATGGGGGTGTGGAGGCAGTGGTCGCAGGCTATGGCTGTGATGATGAGGCCATTGCCCAGGAGGGCAGCCAGGTAGATGCCCAGAAAGAGCCCGAAAGTCAGGAGCTGCAGCTCCCGTGTGTCTGTGAATGCCAGGAGGAGGAACTCGGTGATGGAGCTGCCATTACGCATTTATCGCCTCTGAGCAAGGGAGCCTGTCAAAAAGAAAAAATGACAGCGTAAAATTTAATTACTTCTCTGACCAAAACCCATTGCAAGTCTCACAGAACACCTTCCCACACAATAATCTGTGCCACGTTCTTTTCAGGAAGAGCTTTCTGCAGCTCCTTAGCTTATGTCTGATTGTTGCTCTGAGGATGCCACAACAAGCGTGGGGCTCTTCTGTGCGCTCTTCGGCAGTCAGTCCTGGTCTGCAGCAACACTTAGAAGGGAACCTGGAGTGGTCTGAGAAGTCTGCTGGCCAGGGACATCTCCCCGTTTGCAGGTCATGAGAAGGTCAAACAATTCCCTAAGAAAAAACAAAGGTAATGTTGGTACTGTCTGTACACTGAAGTGTGTGAGGTGCCTCATATCTACAGCAATGATCAAGGAGCCTTAGTCTTTAGTACTACTACTCCATTACTATCCCTATGAATCACCACACAGGTGGGAAAACGAAGGCAGAGAAAAGTGTATTGCTTTCAGGTAGATCTTGCCTTGCAGTTCTGCTGTGCAGTGCCCTGGGGAGGTGTGGGGCTGTGAGCAGCCTGTCCCTGGCAGCAGGCTCTGGGCAGCAGCAGGACCCTGCCCTGCCATGCCGGGGGAGCTCCTTCCACCCGCAGCTTCTCCCCGCAGCCCCTGGGCAGCTCCCTGGCCAGGCTGAGTGCTGAGCCTGGCAGGCAGCAGAGGCCCTGCCCTGGCACACAGCCCCTGGGGCACAGCAGGGACCCTGCTCTGCACCACAGCCCTGGGCACCCCTGCCTGCACCCCCGGCTGCACAGCCTGCAGCCAGCCCCAAGAGAAGGGAGCCCTCGGGCCCTGCACGCTGACCCTGCAGCACACAAGCCCTGCATGCCCTTCAACTCCAACACTGACTGTACTCCTGACAGCTCCCATTGGCTGAGGGCTGTGCCAGCTCCAGGAGAGCCTGGCAGGGCATGCCGAAGCATTGCCCTGCACCCAGAGACCTACCGTGGGGAGGTGGCTCTGATGATTTCTCTCCCTGCCAGCTCTTCTCTGCCTTTCCCCCCAGGCTGCCCTGAACCTCTCTCCCACTTCTCTCTCCTTCCCCTATGCCAGTTGTAGGCAGTGTCCCCAGCTCTGCTGTGCCTGGCAGAGGAACTGTTCATGGGCAGACCTGTCTCTCTGCAGTGCTGCCTGCTTGCCAGGAGCTCCCTCCCTCCATCCCCTGAGCCGTTCCAGCTCAGCAGCACAGGCCCAGCCAAAACCTTTTTACTGACCCCCCCCCCGGTAGGTTGGGGCAGAGCCCAGGAGCCTCAGGCACTCAGAGGATATGGAAGACCTTTCTCAAGTAGACAACGCAGATGCAAACTCCAAAGCCTCTCACAGTGTTAACAGTCCAACTGAGGGACATTAGTGACAAAGCCTCCCCATGGACTTGTTAGAGCAGGAAAGTGCAGGCAGTGATAACAAGGAGAACAAGGCCCAGTAAAGGTGGCCCTGATGCTGAGGAAACCTTGATGCGTTCCATGAAGTCCAACAGTTGGGCGCTGACCCCAGCCTCTGGGAAGGGAGATCCTGTCCCTCCAGTGGGTTTAGGGCTCTTCCTGGGTCAGCCCAGTATGGGGACTGTTTCAAGCATGTGTCAGAGACCTGGGAAAGTATCCGCCTGTTAGTTTGACTCCAGTGCCAGGGAAGCTCATGGAGCAGATTCTCTTGAGAGTCATCACGCAGCACTTGCAGGGCAAGCAGGCGATCAGGCCCAGTCAACATGGGTTTATGAAAGGAAGGTCCTGCTTGACAAACCTGATCTCCTTCTATGACAAAGTGACGCGCTTGGTGGATGAGGGGAAGGCTGTGGATGTGGTCTACCTCGACTTCAGTAAGGCTTTTGACACCGTCTCCCACAGCATTCTCAAGAAACTGGCTGTTCTTGGCTTGGACTGGCGTACGCTTCGTTGGGTTAAAAACTGGCTGGATAGCCGAGTCCAAAGAGTTGTGGTGAATGGAGTAAAATCCAGTTGGAGGCCGGTCACTAGTGGCGCTCCCCAGGGCTCAGTATGGGGGCCAGTCCTCTTTAATATCTTTATCGATGATCTGGATGAGGGGATCGAGTGCACCCTCAGTAAGTTTGCAGATGACACCAAGTTAGGTGTGTGTGTCGATCTGCTCGAGGATAGGAAGGCTCTGCAGGAGGATCTGGATAGGCTGCACCGATGGGCTGAGGTCAACTGTATGAAGTTCAACAAGGCCAAGTACCGGGTCTTGCGCTTGGGGCACAACATCCCCAAGCAGCACTCCAGGCTGGGAGATGAGTGGGTTAGAAAGCTGCCTGGCAGAGAAGGACCTGGGAGTCGGGAAGAGAAGGACTGAATATGAGCCAGCAGTGCGCTCAGGTGGCCACAAAGGCCAAGAAGGCCATCCTGGCTTGTGTAAGAAACAGTGTGGCCAGCAGGACTAGGGAAGGGATTGTCCCTCTGTGTGTCAGGGTGGACCATTCAGGAGCTTGAAAAGATGATAGAATAAGGAGCAACAGTTTGAATCTTAAAGAAGGGTATATTTCGATTAGATATGAGGAAGAAATTCTTTTCTTATCAGGGTGGTGAGTCTTACAAAGAGGTTGCCCAGAGAAACTGTGGATGCCCCATCCCAGAAAGTGTTCAAGGTCAGGTTGGATGGGGCTTTGACCAAGCTGGTCTGGTGGAAGGTGTCCCTGCCCATGGCAGGAGGGATGGAATTAGATGACCTTGAAGGTCCCTTCCAACCCAGTCCATTCTATCAGTCAATGCTCAAACATCAACCACGGCCCTGCAGCCCTCCTCTCAGCAGGGCCATATCCCAAAGGAATCCTCTGGGCAGGTGCCTCAACAGGCCCAAGTCTGATCACCTCAAGTCCCCTCCTTTGCCTTGTTCCCCTCCCGCAACATTCTCAACTCTATCTTCTCACCTCTTTCAAATCCCTGAGCACTGCATGTTGAATTCTAAGGATGAGGTCCTGCAGGTCACCTCACCCCACTGGCTCCTCAGTCATCTGTGTCAGCCAGATGTCATCAAGGAGCTCCCAAAACCTCCTGGGGGGTTTCTGTAAGGGTATGCAGAAGCAGAGGGTCTGCTCCTTCCAGGTTATCTGGTGAAGAACCTTTTCCAGTGCACCAAGAGATGCTTATAAGGGAGGCCGTGATGGGAGCCAGACCTGGTCATTTGAGACAAGTAGAGACAAGGAAAAGACAAACCATGTGGATTCTGCTTTATAGAAGAGTAGAGAAAGCAGCTAGAAATAAAGGATTTCTTTACAAGAGAACTTTCCAAGCTAGAGAAAGAGGAAAGCCATGTATGTGTGTAAGTTTAAACTCTGAGAAAAGGAAAAACCTGCTAAATACGGACAAAAAAAAGAAAAAAAAAAGAAAAAAAAAGAAAAGAAAAGAAATAAAAACATCAACACTTTAGACTAAAACTCCAAGAATTATTTGGTATTCATTACTGGTGAGCTTTATGGAAGTTGCCCAAAATACTTTTTTTTTTTTTTTTTTTTTTTTTTTTGTGGGGGTGAATCTGACAAATTCTTTTAAATGTAAGTATCACTGACAAATATGCGAGTCCAAAGAAAGACATACTGCGTGGAGTCCCAGTGAGCAGGAGGTTAGCGGTGGCTGTGACCCAGGTGTCAGAGTAGGCAGGGGGACAGCGGTGGCTGTGCCACCCAGGTGTCACAGTGGGCAGGGGGCAGTGGTGGATGTGTAACCCAGGTGTCACAGTGGGGCTGTGACACGGCAGCCAGGCTGGGAGAAAGGGCCAGGGGTGTGGGCAGGCCCCAGTCGGGATGGAAGCCCCTGGCAGCAGGCAGCAGAGGGCAGAGCAGGGCAGGACAGGGAGGTGAGTGCGCGATGGAGCAGGGGCTGAAACGCAGTGTGAGCCTGAGTGGTCCAGGAAACTCAGAGGATGTGCTGGTGTGTGCAGAGGAGATGCTTGTGTGCTCCCCTGAGATGCCAGGGTGCCTCAGGAGATGCTTTCTTGCTCCATGGAGGTTCTTGGCTACCCCAAGAACAATCTGGGTGCTCCCCAGGCTTCTTGGCTGCTCTGTACGGATGCTCCCTTGGTGCACAGGGAGATGCTTGGTTTCTCCAAGAAGACACCTGGGTGATGCAGGAAGTTTATTGGATGTCCCAGGAAGGTGGATTGGTGATCCTGAAAGTTCCTTGGTGGCTGCAGAGAAATGCTTGAGTACTATTTGGAGACACCTGGGTACCCAGGAGATGTGCTTGTGTACCCAAGGAGGGCACTTGTTTGATCCAGGGTAAAGCTTTTGGATTTTGGGTAGTCCAGGGAAATGGTTGGGTGCTTTTTGTGTGATGCTTGGCTTCATGGAGATGCTGGAGTGCTGTGAGGAGATGCTTGGTTCCTCCAAGTTGGTGTTTGTGTCCCCTGGGGAGATGCCTGCGTGCCCACAGGGACATACTTGAATGACCATGGCAGGTGCTTGTGCACCCCATGGAAGCTCTTGGGTGCCAAGCGAGGTGCTTCCCATCTCCAGTGAGATGGTTGTGTGCCCCAGGTGGTGTTCTGGAGGCCTGGGAGATGCTTGGGTTCTCCACTTAGATGTAGGAGTGCGGCGGGGAGATTCTTTGGTGCTCCAGTGAGGTGCTTGAATGTTCCAGGGAGGTGCTTCTGTGCTGCAGGGAAATGCTTGGGTGACAGGGGCAGAAAATTTTCTTATTCTTATTATCTGTGTGCTCCAGGGAGGCTTTTGCTTGTGCCCCAGGAATATACTTGTATGCCCTGAGAAGAAGAAGCTTGTGTTCCCTGGGAGTATCTAGGGTTTCTTGGAAGATGCTCAATTCCACTTGGTCACTTGGATTGCCCAGGAGATGCCTGAGTACTGCAGAGGGTGGTTTGTGCACCTCCGGGGACGTGCTGGAGTGCACCAAGTTTTGAATTGTGTTTAATGCCTTAGGGAGGTGCTTGTCTGTCCCTGTGAGATGCTTGGGTGCTCCAGAGAGGTGCTTGTGAACCACAGGAAGGTTCTGGTTGTCCCCAGAGAGGTGCTTGTGTGCCCCGGGAGGTGCTTGTGTGCTATGGGAAAATGCTTACATACCCTGAGAAACTCCTTGGGTCTTCCAGGAAGGTGCTTTCATTATCCAGGGAGATGCTTGTGTACCCAGGGAGATGATTGTTTGACCCAGGGTGATGTATGCTTTCTCCAGAGAGGTGCCTCATTGCTAGAGGGACATTCCTGGCTGCTTGATAGATATTCTTGGGTGACCTATGCAGATGATTGGGCACCCGTAAGTTTATTCTACTACTCCCCAGGTAGGTGTTTCGTTCTTCCGAGATGGTGCTTGGGTTCTGTGTACAGGTGCCTGGGTTCTTCAAAGTAATGCTCCTATGCCTTTGTGCAATGTCTTAGCTCATCAGCAGGTGATGGGTTCACACTGGAAATTCTTCAGTGCAAAAAAGAGCACAATACCAGTCACCAGAAAGAAAATTATCCCAGCCCAAACCTGGACATCCCACGAGGGCAGGTGCCAGTTTGTGGCCCTGAGGGGACCACCCCTAGCTATGGCACAGGCTGGGGGATTTCTGGTTGGAAGCAGCCCCATGGGAAAGGTCTTGGTGGGCAGGGAGTTGGGCAGGAGGCAGCCAAGTGCCCTGGCAGCAAGGACAGCCAGCAGCGTCCTGGGCTGTGTGAGCCAGGAATGGCCATGGAATGCAGGGAAGGGATGATCCAGAAGACGGCATCGAGATTTCAGGTCCCCAGGACAGGAGGGATGTCAGCAAGCTGCAGCGGGGTTAGCACTGGGCCCCAGGATGCTCTGCAGCACTCTGCCTGTGAGGAGAGGCTGAGGGTGCTGGGCTTGTCCAGCCTGGAGAAGGGCAGGATGAGGGGGACCTCCCCAGGCTGTATCTCTGAGGGGGTTGTGGAGGGTGCAGAGCCAGGATCTTCAGCTGGGTTCATGGTGGGAGGACAAAAGACAACAGCTGTTAAAGTGAAAGAGGAGAGAAGGCAAAAGGCCTCTTCAGGCTGGAGAGAAGGCAAAAGGCCTTTTCACCATGAGCTCAGCTGGGTATCACCCAGAGGCTGTGTGGTCCCCGTTTTTGCTGGTTTTGCAAAATGCAACAGAATCAGGCCTTGAACAGCCTGTTCTGATCCTGTGCTTGTGACAACTTGGGCTGGAGGCCTCCTGAGCTCCCTGCCAACATGCCTTATGCTCCTTTGACCTCAGGCCCAATTTCTGGTGACGACAGAGGAGATGCTGTGGGGCCTGAATCCTCCTGTGCTGTAGGGGACCATCTAAAGCCAGGCAGGTGAACTCCTTCTCTTCTCCCTTGGCTTTAAGTGAAGCCTGGCAAGCACTGCCTCAACCATCTCTGTATGACACCTCAAGGTCCTGTCTTCTCCTGGATGTACTCTGAGGTGTGAGAAGAGATCTGGGCTTTTCTGGGGTGTTAATTCTCTCCCTCTGCATTCTGCTCCTCTCCAAGACGGTGTCATTTCTCACCTTCTTTCCTACCTGAAGGGAAATGCATACTCTGTCCTGGCCATAAAGGACAGCTGAGCACCTTTTCTACTTCCCTCGCATGTCCAAATCTCCTGCACTCTTTGCCAGGAAAGCTGAACATTGCATGGATGTTCATAGCCATACTTCCCTCCATCTGTGCAGAGAGGTCAACATCTTAGTGTGATCTACTTTTTTGCAAACACTGTGAATTGTCATGGACCTTGCTGGGCAGATAGGGTTTTGGGGGGCCACATAGCTTTGTACAGGACACAAAATAATCTTATTTAAGAGTGTTGGCCTAACAATACTATAAATGTTTAGAAAATGTCAATAAAAATTAAAACAAAACAAAAAAGAAAGAAAGGCAAAGTTCTAAAGCATTGGTACTTGCGTATTTCAGCTTTTACAATTTTTGCTGATTTTGTTTTCTTTCACTCTAATACTTAATAATGAGCAGTGTTGATGCTTTGAGACACTGCACAGCCTCTACCTGCAGCTCCTGAGGGCCTCCAGTCTCCCACAGGTGCTTTTGACAGCTCTCAGCCCCAGGCAAACACCTGCAGTACACTGAGGCCTCTGAACGTGGCACTGGATGTTTGCAGACAGACCAAGTTCTGCCTGGAAAGGCAAACAAATTTGTCCAACATAGGAAAATAAATAAAAATAAAAATAAATAAAAAAAAAATCACATGTTCATCACTTGAAACGCTTGAGCTCTGTTTAAGAAAAGGCAGTATTTTCTCACTACGCCAGATGGGAAATTACACAGAAGTTCATGAATCATATGAGAAATATCAATCTTCCCCTCTCCTTGCACTACCACTACTGTCTCCTGTGTCTGTTCTGATGTGAGTCCTGTCACCCCCGCCTTGCATGTGTTCCCATCTCTCCTGATTAAATGACCATGTTTAATTTTTTATTATTATTTGTACTTTTTTGAAGACTCCCTCCCCATTGCTTTCCATGGGAAGCCTGTCCCTCTCCATTACTCTCAGTGCCTGTGTGCAGGCAGTTCTGTGGGGAAAAGGGCTGGGAGCTGGTGCAAAGGAGCTGTAACATGCAGCTGCAGCCCTGACGGGAGAAGTCTGATGGGAGGAGAAGTGCTGCAAGTTCCAGGTGGCTCCTGAGAGAAATGGTGGGGCTGGGGAGGTGAGGAGCAAGGTTGCCCACAGAGTGCCTGGCCTCAAGGGACTGCTTTTCCAAGCTGACCAGGCCTCCTTAGGAGACCCTCTGGATCAATAGCAATGGGAGAGGTCAGGGAATTGAAATAAATCAATAAAGAATGCAACTTGAAGGGAAAACTCACTTATTATCAACTGCTCATTAAAATCTGCCTCATTCACTACCCCCTGGAAATCTCCCCAATTAGATGTACAAGCCCTGAAGCCCTGAAGGGAAGCCTGAAGGGAAGTGCTGGGCAGCAAGAGGGCACAGGAGGGCTCTCTGCATTGTACTGAGCCCCAGGGTGTATTTGGTGCTGAGTCCATGGACCTCTGATGCTGAGATTACACAAGCTGCTCAAGAAGGGAAGGCCAGAAGAAACGCTGAAGTTTCTGGGAGTGTTAATTTGTCCCACTGGGGGACATTACCACCACTACTTCCCCGTGGACTTGTTAGTGAAGAAGATGGGAGGCAGTGATAAAAGGCAGGCAAAGGCAGAGTAAAGGTGGCCCTGATGCTGAGGAAATCTTGATGTGTTTTATTAAAGAAAACACAAAGGCCTGACACCCAGCCTCTGCGAAGAGAGCTTCTGTCCCTCACACTGCTCTTTAAAGGGTAGTGGGATATGGGGTGCGTGATGGCAACTAAAGGACAACAGTACAACACCACTGGACAGGGCTGCAAGGAGGCCACATGGTTCCAGTGCCAGGAGCACAATGTGTCGTCTCATAGGCCCCAGCGGCAGAGACAACAGCCATAGATAAGGAGACAAAGACCTCTGCTCTGTCAGGGCCTTCCAGCCCTGTCAGTGCCCTTGGACATCTCCCCACAGGTTGTTCTATGCCAGAACCATTTTCCCTGAAGCCTGGAGACTTTCAACCTGCTTCCCCACCATAGCATCTCCCTACCTATACTTGTGCTCACTGCCTCTCACTTGAAACACAAGCCATGGGCTGATCCAGACTCCCTCTGAGTCACCACAGCACTGCCCTTGGAGTGGCATTTCTTTCTCTTCATCACCATGCTGGACCTCCAAAACAGAAGACTGTGGCGGTTTTCCTTTCTCATGTTCTTTCCCCCTACCCAAAATGGGCCATCATCTCTGAAAGCAGATTTCCAGCTCTCAGGAGCTCCTACAAGAGTGCCCTGAGCCTGCGCTTCACCAGGCCTAGGAAGCACAGGTCTCTTAGCCTCCAGACACATGACCCCTAGCCCTGTCTTGGCACACCTGCTCTGAACCCTCTCCATTCCTCCTTGTTTCTTCAGAAAAGCAGTCCCACACTGAGAATCCCTCTTCCAGTTAGGGCCACACCAATGTTTTGATTGTGTATAACCCCTATAACTTGAACAGTTCTGTATGCACACTAGGCAGGGTGATCCTCAGTGTGTGTCCAGCACAGCAGTAAAAGAATGAATGCTTTCTAAAACTCCAGATTGGGTCTTGGAGAGTTACTTTGACTGGCTTTTTCAGTATCACCCTCGCTTGCTGCCAGCTGCTGCCCACTTAGGCTCCTGGCACAAACATGGCCCCTGCATCAACACCACCACTCGTGCCACCTTTGCTGCCTTGCCCCTGACCTCTCCCTCAACTCCTCGTCTCTGCTGGGCCCCACGTTCCACACCCAAATGCATCCCTTTGGTGTCACCACCCTCTCCTCTGCCCAGTGGGATGGCAGAGCCAGGGCAGGACATGGTAGAGTTAGGCCCTGTAGCGCCCATTCAGAACGCTTGTGGCAAAGTGGGAGCTGAGACTGGGCTCTGTGCTATGGAGGAGGCCCCATGCAGAAAAGATGAGGTTAAACAGCAACTTTGCAGCCGGGGTCTCCATCATGGTTTGTCACGGAAGGTTTCTGGCCACGAAGCGGCAAGGGATGGGTCAGCCACAACTTCTCTGGGCACACTGTTCTAGTGACCACCACCCTCAAAGGAAAGAATTTCTTCCTTATAACTAATTTAAAAGTACCCTCCTTTAGTTTTAAAACATTACCCCCTTGAGGTACTGGAAGTACCTTTAGGTCCCCTTTGGGTACTGGAAGTCTGCTATAGGGTCTCTCCAGGCTGAAAATCACAGAATCACAGAATCACAGAATTTCTAGGTTGGAAGAGACCTCAAGATCATCGAGTCCAACCTCTGACCTAACGCTAACAGTCCCCACTAAACCATATCCCTAAGCTCTACATCTAAACGTCTTTTAAAGACTTCCAGGGATGGTGACTCCACCACCTCCCTGGGCAGCCTGTTCCAATGCCTCACAACCCTTTCGGTAAAGAAGTTCTTCCTAAGATCCAGCCTAAAACTCCCTGGCACAACTTAAGCCCATTCCCCCTCGTCCTGTCACCAGGCACGTGGGAGAACAGGCCAACCCCCACCTCGATACAGCCTCCTTTAAGGTATCTGTAGAGAGCAATAAGGTCGCCCCTGAGCCTCCTTTTCTCCAGGCTGAACAAGCCCAGCTCCCTCAGCCGCTCCTTGTAGGACTTGTTCTCCAGGCCCCTCACCAGCTTCGTCGCCCTTCTCTGCACCCGCTCAAGCACCTCGATGTCCTTCTTGTAGCGAGGGGCCCAAAACTGAACACAGTACTCGAGGTGCGGCGTCACCAGAGCCGAGTCCAGGGGGACGATCACCTCCTTAGCCCTGCTGGCCACACTGTTTCTTATGCAAGCCAGGATGCTGTCGGCCTTTTTTGGCCACCTGAGCAACTGCTGGCTCATATTCAGCCGACTATCCACCATCACTCCCAGGTCCTTCTCTGCCAGGCAGCTCTCCAACCACTCATCTCCCAGCCTGTAGCTCTGCTTGGGGTTATTGTGCCCCAGGTGCAGGACCCGGCACTTGGCCTTGTTAAACTTCATGCAGTTGACCTCAGCCCATCGGTGCAGCCTATCCAGATCCTCCTGCAGAGCTTTCCTACCCTTGAGCAGATTGACACACGCACCTAACTTGGTGTCATCTGCAAACTTACTGAGGGTGCACTCAATGCCCTCATCCAGATCATCAATGAAGATATTAAAGAGGACCGGCCCCAGCACCGAGCCATGGGGAACACCACTAGTGACCGGCCTCCAACTGGACTTGACTCCATTTACCACGACTCTTTGGGCTCGGCTATCCAGCCAGTTTCTAACCCAACGAAGCGTGCGCCAGTCCAAGCCAAGAGCAGCCAGTTTCTTGAGGAGAATGCTGTGGGAAACGGTGTCAAAAGCCTTGCTGAAGTCAAGGTAGACCACATCCACAGCCTTTCCCTCATCCACCCAAAAAAGATCCAGCCTTCCATCCACAGCCTTTCCCTCATCCACCCAAAGAAGATCCAGCTTTCTCAGCCTGTGTTCATTGAAAAGGTGCCATGGCCTTTCTATCATCCTTTTGGCGTCTTCTAGAATTGTTCTAATACTTCTATGTCCTTTTTGAGCTTGGGGCCCCAGAGCTGAATGCAGAACTCCAGGTGGGGTCTCATAAGAGCAGAGTTCGGGGGGAGAATCACCTCCCTCAACCTGCTAGACAAACTTCCTTCAATGCAGAATACTGGCTTTCTGGGCTGCAAACTCAAATTGCCAGCACAGGTTGAGTTTCTCATCCACCAACACCCTGGGTCCTTCTCCATTAATTAACTACTCATTAATGATCTCCACTGAGACACTGAGCTGCTGATCGCAGCTCTCCGAGTGTGACCATCGAACCAAATCTTTACTAGCCAAGTGGTCCATCCATCACATCCATGTCTCTCCAAGTGAGAGATAAGGATGTGATGTGGGACACTGTCAAATGCTTTGCACAAGACAAGGTATATGAGGTGAGTTGCTCTTCCACTGTCCAGCAGTAACGCCATCATAGAAGGCCACCAGATTTGTCAGGCAAAATCTGCCCTAAGTGAATCTATCACCAACAGCCACCAGCTGGCTGTCACCAGCGATCCAGAAAGGCAGGGTTGCAACACATAGCAGTGAACCTGTACAAGGGTGGTGACAGAAATCTCATGGGAAAACTGGGAGTCATTTCAGGAGTCCTGCAAAAAGAAATCACAGAATCATAGAATTGATTGGGTTGGAAGAGACCTTCAAGATTATGTCGTTCCATTGCCCCTGCCATATGCAGGTGTGGGATGTGTAATCTTATAGAAAACGTAGACTTAATTAGAAATGATAATTGCTAATAGACTTAATTAGCAAGGATAAATTGTGGGAAATGTAGAAAAAGTAGGTTTAATTAGAAATGTGGATGACTCTTGAGTATCCAGGAAGGGAGTTCTGGAAGACAAGAGAAATGTGGAGGATGAGAGTCACCGTGGAACCTAAGGCATACATAAATAACAAGAGAAGATAAGTGCAAAGACTGTTACAAATCCCAGGAAAGAGGAAAGTAACAAAGCGTTGACCAAAACCTTGCACGGGAAAGGAGTTTGCGATAAGGTGCCTAGTAGCCTGAGAAATACAAGGATCAAAGGACTGTAAAGGGGGACCAGAGGGCTTTTTGGAAGGAAAACCTCTGGAAGGAAAGTGTATAAAAGGAGCATAGCCAAACTGCAATGACGACTCTTACTCGATCCCAACAAGAGTCCATGCATTTAGTCGCCACAGGCAGGGATGCCACCCACTGTAACAGGTTGCTCAGGGCCTCATCTAGCCTGGTGTTGAACACCTCCAGGGATGGGGCATCCACAGCCTCTCTGGGCAACCTGTTCCAGAGCCTCACCACCCTCTGAATGAAGAATCTCCTCCGAACATCTAACCTAAATCTCCATTCCACTAGCTTAAGGTCATTCCCCCTTATCCTATCACTATCTGTCCATGCTATTAGTCTCTTGCCATCTTTCATATGAACTCTTTATACGTACTGAAAAGCTGTAATTAGGTCTTCCCCAAGCCTTCTCCTCATCTGGCTGAACATCCCCAGCTCTCTCATCCTTTCTTCATAAGAGAGGTGCTCCAGCCCTCTCAACATCCTCGTGGCACACCCCTGGACCCTCTCTAACAGGTCCACATCCTTCTTGTGATAGGGGCCCCACACCCGGATGCAGCACTCCATGTGGGGCCTCATAAGGGCAGCATATAGGGGACAATCACAGAATCACAGAATCACAGAATTTCTAGGTTGGAAGAGACTTCTAGATCATTGAGTCTAACCTCTGACCTAACACTAACTAGTCCTCCACTAAACCATATCACTAAGCTCTACATCTAAACGTCTTTTAAAGACCTCCAGGGATGGTGACTCCACCACTTCCCTGGGCAGTCCATTCCAATGCCTAACAACCCATCACCTCCCTCGACCCAGAGGCCATTCCTCTGCTGATGCATTGTAGGACATACTTGGCCTTCCGAGCTGCAGGTGCACACTGCTGGCTCGTATTGAGCGTTACGTCCACCAGAACCTCCAGGTTCTTCTCCAAACGGCTGCTCTCAGTGAGTTCTTCACTCAGTCTGTCCTCAAGAGGGGTTGCCGTGACCTAGGTGCAGCAACTTGCACTTGGACTTCTTGAAAAATCATTAGGTTCTTGCGGGGACACTTTACAAGCTTGTTCAGGTCCCTTTCTTCTGTCATATCAACTGCACCGCTCAGCTTAGTGTCACCTGCAGACCTGCTGAGGGTGCACTTGATCCCGGAGTCTTTCATTTATAAGGATATTAAGGGTTGGTCCAAAGGTTTGGTCCAAAATGGACTCCTGAGGGATGCCACTAGGCCTCCACCCTGGTCATACAGCCAGTGACAGCAACTCTCAGGCTGAGGCCATGCAGCTACTTTACAGATCAGGATGTTATGTGGAACCACGTCAAAGACCTTATGGAAGTCCAGATAGATGATGTATGTTAATCTACCCTTGATGGTGAATTGCCTCAATTGACTCAGATTTACCCTTTCCCTACGTAGTGGTAAAGGAGATCCCTCCTAGGCCCTGTCTGGGTCTCCTGCCTAATGATGGGACAAACAATGGTGGTTCCCATGCCTAGGTCAGCTTCTGAGAGAAGAAATGTCAGTGCTGGACAGAAATGTCCCTGCTGAATGGGCAGAGACAATGTCAGTGATGACTTCTGTCTCTTTCCCAGGCGGTTTCTGGGAAGCTGCAGGAATGTCTGAAGGGAATTCAGGGTAGAGAGGGGAGGGTGGTGAAAGTGATGCCTTGCACTGGGATTGTGCTGAGTGGGGCCAGGCTCCTGGGAGGGAGGGAGCAAGCCGGCAGCACTGCAGAGGGAGAGAAACAGAGGGAAGTAGAAGGCAGCCTGGAGTAGGTGCACAAAGGAGATCAGAGAGAGGCAGAAACCTTCAGAGACCATGACAAAGTAAGTCTCTGTGTGTAGGGCAATAGAGCTGTGTTTCCTGGAGGGATCTCCTCAATGGAGCACATGCCACAGTGTGTGGAACCTGCAGGAAGGACTGTCACAGCTTCGTTGGTGCAGAGGAGGAGGATGTGCTCCAGGACAGGGCTTGTGTGCTTCAGGGTGTCGTGGTTCTGCTCGAGTGGGCAGCCGAGCTCCACCACAGCCGCTCTCTCACTCCCCCTCCTCAAAGAGGAAGGGGGAGAAAATATGTGAAAAGGGCTCAAGGATTGAGATAAGGACAAGAAAATCACGCAATAATTATTGTAACGGGCAAAACAGACTCAGCATAAGAAGATAATAAGATTTATTGCTCATTACTAACAAGCTAGAGAAGTGAGAAACAAAGGAAAGAAACCAAAAGCACTTTCCCCCCCCCGTCCACCTCCTCCCCCCGAGCGGCGCAGGGGAACGGGGGAATGGGGGTTATGGTCAGTCTACAGCACTTCTTCTCTACTGCTCCTTCTCGGTCACTCTCGTCCCCTGTGCTGTGGGGTCCCACCCACGGGATACAGTCCTTGATGAACTGATCCGGCGTGGGCTTCCCACAGGCAGCAGCTCTTCCAGAACTGCTCCAGATATGGGTCCGTACCACGGGGTCCATCCCTCAGGAGAAAACTGCTCCAACCTGGCTCCCGTATGGGCAGCAGCTCCTGCGTGGTCTCCTCTCCACGAGCTACAGGTCCGGCCTGGAATCTGCTCCGGCAGGGGTCTTCCACAGGCGGCAGCCTCTGTCAGTGCAGGTCCACCTGCTCCACCGTGGTCTCCTCCACGGGCTGCAGCGAGGAACCCTGCTCCACCGTGGTACTCCATGGGCTGCAGGGGGACATCCTGCTTCACCATGGTCCTCACCACAGGCTGCAGGGGACTTCTGCTCCGGTGCCTGGAGCACCTCTCCCCCTCCTTCTACACTGACCTTGGTGCCATTCCTCACTCCCGTCACTCTCCCAGCTGCTGTGTGGCGCAGTGTTTTTTTCCCTGTCTTAAATATGCTCTCAACAGGGGTGCAAAACAACATCGCTTATTGGCTCAGCTCTGGAAAACAATGGGGCCGTTCCCAAACATGGGGCAGCTTCTAGATCTTTCTCACAGAAACCACCCCTATGGCCCCCTGCTACCAAAACCTTGCCACGTAAGCCCACTACACAGGGTCAGCGTGCAGGGCCCGAGGGCTCCCTTCTCTTGAGGCTGGCTGCAGGCTGTGCAGCCAGGGGTGCAGGCAGGGGTGCCCAGGGCTGTGGTGCAGAGCAGGGTCCCTGCTGTGCCCCAGGGTCTGTGTGCCAGGGCAGGGCCTCTGCTGCCTGCCAGGCTCAGCACTCAGCCTGGCCAGGGAGCTGCCCAGGGGCTGCGGGGAGAAGCTGCGGGTGGAAGGAGCTCCCCCGGCATGGCAGGGCAGGGTCCTGCTGCTGCCTAGAGTCTGCCGCCTGGGGAAGGCTGCTCACAGCCCCACACCTCCCAGGGCACTGCACAGGGGACTTTTCTATAGGAAGGTCAAGGCACAGGCTGCCTTGAAGGGAAGGCCCTTGAGGAGTCTCTGCCTTCATTTTCCAGCTGCGATGAAGAGTTTTGTGTGGTAATGGCGTGGGGAGACATGTCTAGGAGACTGAGGCTCATAGAGCATTAAACTGACACAGAGGTTGTTGAGGAGCCTCTGAAAATCCCTTCACTCATCTCTGCTTAAGAATGGCACTAACATCAGCTTTGTGCTGTCCTCAGGGCATTTCAAAGCTGCTCATTAGGACCTACAAACAGAACAATGTCCCCAGACCTTTCCCTATCCTAGGAGGTGTCTTCAGGGCACAGCTGAGCACACGGCGTGTGGGATGGGCTGTGTGAGCATGGACAGGGAGAAGAGGTCGGGGCAGAGAAACAGCTCCCAGCAGGGGCAGCTGCAGGCAGCAGAGACAGGAGAAGGGGATGAGAGGAAAGTGCTGAGAGCGAAGGCTGGGAGGGGGAAATTGGCACCTCCCTGCCAGCCCCTGCAGTGCGGGCGCCTTCCCTGGAACATCCCTCAGTCTCCCCTCCCTCACAGCAGAGCCCTCCACCCCAAATCCCCTCCAGCAGGAGAAACCTTTGAGTGCCCAGCTGTGTCTGCCTGTCCTGCCCGTTACCTGGCCAATGTCCCCTCTGGTTCTTGTTTTCCCTGTCCTTGCCACTGGTCTCCCTGTGGAGGGGTCGGGTGAGGATTCACCTGCGGCTCAACAGCCAGTGCTCCAGGTCCTGTCATGCAGATATGCCCTGGAGGAACAACATCCATGTCCCCTCCTAAACTTTGGGGCTCTGGGCACTGCAGTGTGTGGGGCTGACAGGGAGATGACCCTTCCCTCACAGTACCCATTGTCTAGGGCATTTGAGCTGCTTCCTGGGGTTCCTGCTGGCTTGCAGCCTTCCCTCCAGGAGGACAGAGCTCTCCCATAGTATCTCTATGCCATCTAAAGTTCCGTGGAGAAGACACCTTGGTGCTAAAGATGTATATGGCTCTATGTGGGCATTTTCTGTGAGCCCTCTGTGTCCTTGCCTAGGAAAGCAGAGCTGAGTTTGTCCTCAGGTCAAACGAGACAGGGTGAGGAGTTTGTCGATCTGCATTTTGAAACTGGATTCCTCTGCTCTCAGCAGTGCAGGTTCACCTCAGGGGAACACCTGAGAGCAATCGTCCTCCTGCTCAAAGTAGTGCCAGCACAGGGCAGCTACGACCAGGAGTGATGGACAATGTGGCTGTCCTCTCTCTGCTCTGAGGGACAGTCCCTTGGCCTCTCAGCACCTTTCTTTTGGAGTTTAGCAGAACTACCAAGGATTTCTGCCATTTAAAAACTCCTCTGTTGTGGTGGGGCAAAGAGCACAAAAGAAAATATATAAAATTCCTATAGCCCTGCTCTGTAATTGGGTGAATTGGGATGGACAATGCTAAAGAGCTTGTCGGTATCATGAGTGGATTTTGTCTGGGATCACCCCACGTTCATATTTGCTTGTTGATGTAGGGCAGGACGGACTCCTTCCATTCCCACAGCAGTCCCATATTCCCAGTGTCCCCTTCAGCCAGCATTGACCAAAGCTTACAAAAGGGATCTGCCAAAACCCTTCCATAAAGAGGGCAAGGATTTTGGGGGGCTAGATACAAGATGGAGTAGGCTTCTTTTTTTCCCAGAGAAATCTATTGGAAGTACTCATTGCCTTTTTGTCCTTGAACAGGTCCCTGTGCCCAATGGCACCAAATGTCCAATGACAGCAGCTCCATCACCGAGTTCCTGCTGCTGGCATTCACAGACACACGGGAGCTGCAGCTCCTGCACTTTGCACTCTTCCTGGGTATCTACCTGGCTGCCCTCCTGGGCAACGGCCTCATCATCACAGCCGTAGCCTGCGACCACCGCCTCCACACCCCCATGTACTTCTTCCTCCTCAACCTCGCCCTCCTCGACCTGGGTGACATCTCCGCTACCCTCCCCAAAGCTATGGCCAATTTCCTCTGGGACACCAGGGCCATTTCCTATGCAGGATGTGCTGCTCAGGTCTTTCTCTTTTTCTTCTTCATTGGAGCTGAGTTTTATCTCTTCACCGTCATGTCCTATGACCGCTATGTTGCCACTGCCAGCCCCTGCGCTACGGGACCCTCCTAGGCAGCAGAGCTTGTGCCACCATGGCAGCAGCTGCCTGGGGCAGTGGCTTTCTCAACGCTGTACTGCACACTGCCAATACATTTTCACTGCCTCTCTGCCAGGGCAATGCCCTGGACCAGTTCTTCTGTGAACTTGCTCAGATCCTCAAGCTCCCCTGCTCATATGCCTACCTAAGGGAAGTAGGTCTTCTTGTTCTCACTGGCTGTCTATCTTCTGGATGTTTTGTTTTCATTGCTCTGTCCTATGTGCAGATCTTCAGGGTCGTGCTGAAGATCCCCTTGCTGCAGGGACGGCACAAAGCCTCTTCCACGTGCCTCCCTCACTTGACTGTTATCTCCCTGTTTCTCTGCACAATCATGTTTGCCCACCTGAAGCCCCCCTCCATCTCCTCCCCATTCCTGGACCTGGTGGTGGCAGTTCTATACGCGGTGGTGCCTCCAGCATTGAACCCCCTCATCTACAGCATGAGGAACCAGGAGCTTAAAGAGGCTCTCAGGAAATTGATGATGACGTGTTTCAAAAACGACAATCTGCTCAACCTCTTCTGCATATGACTTGTAACCTGGTTTATTACAGGACTACCAGTCTTCTGTTGCTTTTGTGGTTCTTTTGTTGTTGTATTCCCTCTGTTTCATTTTGCTTAGGTTAGGATTGTTTGTGTGTTTGTTTGAATTTAAATGTTCTTTCAGTGCTGCTAATGTTGCCCAAAAAAATGTCATTACCATCCCACTCCCATTTCAGTACGTACCTTTCTAGAGTAGCCCAGAGGTTACACTGCAGGAGGAATCTTTGTGAATATAAACAAAATAAAGAACCTTATATAGACTTGCTTGTCTGACATGCTTTTTATGAGACCATTTGTGTCTCTGCAGGGCAGTGCCTGTATGTAGAGTCCAAAGAGGCTCCTCATTCTGCCAGGCTGGGCACCTCTGAGCACCCCATGGCCACAGTTGGGGGATGTGGTCAGTGGCAGGGCCCCCACTAGCTGGCTCTGACACCCAGCCTGACCAGCACGGCCCTGCAAAGTGCCCCGGGCACCACAGCCCCCTGGCTCTGCAGAGCAGCACCACCAGCTGGGGCTGTGGGAAGCATGGCCAGGGGCTGCAGCAGTGGCCGGCGAGGCCAGCACAGACGGGCTCACCTGGGAGAGGCTCCCTGGGAGATGGGGTGGCTTAGGAGAAGAGCAGGGCCTGTCCATGTACAGGGGAGACACGGGACCTGAAATCCCTTGCTGCTGCTGCTACCTGCAGGCACATGGTATGCACAGGAACACGAGTGAGCACAAAAGCCATCAGCTATCCCTAGGGGTGCCATGAAAGCCAGTGGCGCAAAGAGTGTCCCGAGGTCCCTTCATTCTGAGAGAAACAGCCACGGGGCATCTGCCTGAATAGCACAGAATAGGCACCTTCAGACACTGTCTAGTTCAAAGTGCAAGAGCTGAATGCAGCTCTGGGGTTTGCTTCATTGAATCTCTGAGGCCCCTGTGTACCCTGTCCTGCCCTGTCTCTGCTGTCCTGCAGGGCAGGGGCCAGGGTGGTGACACCAAAGGGATGCCTTTGGCTGTGGAACATGGGGCCCGGCAGAGACGAGGACTTGAGGAAGAGGGCAGAGCAAGGCAGCAAAGACAGCACGAGCGGTGGTTTTGGTGCACGGCCATGTTTGTGCCAGGAGCCTGAGTGAGCAGCAGCTGGCAGGAGGCAAGGGGAGGCCAGGAAGCACCTCCCCAGGCTGCTCCTGCCAGCAGAGACAAGGCCGCGGCCGAGGGGAGGGGAGGGGGCTGGAAGGGTGGTGGTGAAGTCCCTGCCTCTGTGCAGCCTGGTTGCCCTGCAGGAGATGTACTGGCCGGCAGGCCTCGTGAGGCCACCCAGCACATCACAGAGCACCCCAAGGCAGCAGGGATGGCACTGGAGAGGCAGGTGGTAGAGCCCAGCCAGGGGCTGGCTGGGAGTCCCCTCTGCTGCAGCCGACAGACGGAGCGTGGCAGGAGGCGGACAGGCAGGGATTGTGGCTGCCACACTCATGGTTGCCTTGCCACAGGCTGCTGCGGAGCTCAGGGCATGGCCACCATTACGCCGCCCCTTGCAAGGCTGGGACAAAGGCTACTCAGCCTCCCTAGCAGTCCCAGGTCTAGGGTCAGCCATGGCACCAGGAAATGGAGGTCTGTGAGATGCCGGCATCCCTGCTGCCAGGTCCAACAGAGCCCTAGCACAGGGCGCCTGTGCCCCTCTGGGCCAGCCCCTCTGCCCAGGCCAGAGCAAGAGGTACTCAGTACTTGAGGCGTGGCCTCACCAGAGCAGAGTACAGGGGGACAATCCTTCACCTGGTCCTTCTGGTTACACTACTGCTGAAAATAGCCATAATGCCATTGACCTTCTTGGCCACCTGGGCACACTGCCGGCTCATG
The DNA here is from genome assembly GCF_964211825.1 of Aythya ferina. Classification (NCBI taxonomy): domain Eukaryota; kingdom Metazoa; phylum Chordata; class Aves; order Anseriformes; family Anatidae; genus Aythya; species Aythya ferina. The sequence goes on along the minus strand of NW_028181213.1, from coordinate 42,653 downwards.
TTCAGGTAACTGTTGACCAACACTCCTAGATCCCTTCCCTCTGCACAGACTGTAGTGCTGCATGGGGTTGTAGCCGAATTGCAGGACCCAGCACTTAGCCATGTTGAACCTCAACCCCTTGTTCCTCTGCCCATCAATCTGACCTGTCCAGGTTGTTCTGCAGGACCTTCCTCTGTTGGATCAACATTGTCCCCTGGCTTGGTGTCATCTGCAAACTTACCAAGGGTGCACTCAATTCCCTTGTCCAAATCATCAATAAAGATATTAAAGAAGATGCTCCCCAACACCAACCTCTGAGGAACACCACTGGTGACTGGTCACCAGCTGGATTTCACTCTGTTCACCACTGCTCTCTGGGCCTGGCCATCCAGCCAGGTTTTAACCCAGAAAAGCGTGTACCTGTCCAAGCCATGGGCCTCCAGCTTCTCCAGGAGAATCCTGTGGGAGACCATGTCAAAGGCCTTGCTGAAGTCTAGGTAGACTAAGTCAATAGCCATCCCCTCATCCACCAGGAGGATCACCCAGTCATAGAAGGAGATGAGGTTGGTCAGGCAGGACTTGACTTTCATGAACCCATGCTGACTGGGCCTGATTCCCATGTTGTTCTGCATATGCTATGATTGCATTCAAGATGACCTGTTCCATCACCTTTAATGGCACCGAGGCTGTAACTCCACAGTTCCTCCTTACACTTCTTATAGATGGGCATCACAATAGCAAGTCTTCAGTCATCCAGGATCTCTCTGGATGACCATGACCACTGATAGATGATGGAAAGTGACCCAGCAATCACATCCGCCAACTCTTTCAGCACCCTAAGTTGCATCCCATCAGGGCCCATAGATTTATAGGTGTCTAGCTTGCCTAAATAACCTCTAACCCAATACTCTTTGAAAGTCTTCCTCCCTCCAGGTTTTCTCTCTTGTTTCCAGGCTTGGTAGTGCATGGGGGTTAGCCTTAGCAGTGAAGACTGAGGCAAAGAAGACATTCAGTAATTCCGCCTTCTCTGTATCCACCGCCACCAAGGCACCTCCCTCATTTAGCAGCAGTACATCCACATTTTTCTGTCTTCCTATTGCTGCTGATGTATTTGAAAAAGCCCTTCTTGTTGTCCTTGATGTCTCTTGCCAAATTTAATTCTAACCATCTTCGTCACCCTCCTCTGGGCACTCTCCAACAGTTCTACATCCTTTTTGTACTGTGGTGCTCAGAACTGCACACAGTACTAAAGGTGAGGCCGCACCAGTGCAGGGTAGAGTGGGGCAAGCACTTCCCTCGACTGAGTAGCGATGCCATGCTTGATGCATCCCAGGTACAGTTGGCCCTCCTGGCTGCCTGGGCACACTGCTGGCTCATATTCAACTTGCTGTCAACCACAACCCCCAGATCCCTCTCTGTGGGGCTGCTCTCCAGCATCTCGTCACCCAGTCTGTACGTATAGCCAGGGTTGCCCTGCCCCAGGTGCAGGACCTGGCACTTGCCTTTGTTAAACTTCATGTGGTTGGTGATTGCTCAGCTCTCCAATCTGTCCAGATCTCTCTGCAAGGCCTTTCCACCCTCAACAGAGTCCACAACTCCTCCAAGTTTGGTGTCGTCAGCAAATTTGCTCAAAACACCTTCTAGTCCTATATCCAAATCATTGATAAAGACATTGAAGAGGACTGGCCCTAAAATGGAGCCTTGGGGGACCCCACTGGTGACCGTCTGCCATTAATGCCATTTATCACAACTCTTTGAGCCCTGCCCATCAGCCAGTTGCTCACCCATCATATGATGTTTTTGTTTAGTTGTATGCTGGACATTTTGTCCAGTAGGATCCTATGGGAAACCATGTCAAAAGCCTTGCTGAAGTCCAAAAAGATCACATCAGCTGTTTTCCCTTGATCGACTAGATGGGTGATCTTATCATAAAAGGAAATCAAATTTGTTAAGCAGGACCTACCCCTCGTGAACCCATGTTGGCTGGGACCAATGACAGCATTGCCCTCCAGGTGCACTTCAATAACATCAAGGATAATCTCCATAAGTTTCACAGAATCACAGAATTTCTAGGTTGGAAGAGACCTCAAGATCATCGAGTCCAACCTCTGACCTAACACTAACAGTCCCCACTAAACCATATTCCCGGATGGACCCGGCACTTGGCCTTGTTGAACTTCATACAGTTGACCTCAGCCCATCGGTGCAGCCTATCCAGATCCTCCTGCAGAGCCTTCCTACCCTCGAGCAGATCGACACACGCACCTAGCTTGCTGTCATCTGCAAATTTACTGAGGGTGCACTCAATGCCCTCATCCAGATCATCGATGAAGATATTAAAGAGGACTGGCCCCAGCACCAAGCCCTGGGGAACGCCACTAGTGACCGGCCTCCAGCTGGACTTGACTCCATTCACCACGACTCTTTGGACTCGGCTATCCAGCCAGTTTCTAACCCAACGAAGCGTGCGCCAGTCCAAGCCAAGAGCAGCCAGTTTCTTGAGGAGAATGCTGTGGGAAACGGTGTCAAAAGCCTTGCTGAAGTCAAGGTAGACCACATCCACAGCCTTTCCCTCATCCACCCAGCACGTCACTTTGTCATAAGAGGAGATCAGGTTTGTCAAGCAGGACTTTCCTTTCATAAACCCATGTTGACTGGGCCTGATCGCCTGCTTGCCCTGCAAGTGCTGCGTGATGACTCTCAAGAGAATCTGCTCCATGAGATTCCCTGGCACTGAGGTCAAACTGACAGGCCTGTAGTTTCCCGGGTCTGCCCTCCGGCCCTTCTTGTAGATGGGCATCACATTGGCTAGCTGCCAGTCAACTGGGACCTCCCCCGATAGCTGGGACTGTTGATAAATAATGGTAAGTGGCTTGGCCAGCTCCTCTGCCAGTTCCCTCAGTACCCTTGGGTGGATCCCATCCGGCCACATCGACTTGTGCACATCCAAGTGCCGTACCAGGTCACTAACCAGTTCTTCGTGGATAGTGAGGGCCACATCCTGCTCCCCATCCCCTTCCACCAGCTCAGGGTACTGAGTATCCAGAGAACAACCGGTATTGCCGCTAAAGACTGAGGCAAAGAAGGCATTGAGCACCTCCGCCTTTTCCTCATCTCTTGTAACTAAGTTTCCCCTCGCATCCAGGAAAGGATGGAGATTCTCCTTAGTCCTCCTTTTTGTGTTGATGTATTTAAAAAAACATTTTTTGTTGTCTTTAACGGCAGTAGCCAGATTGAGCTCCAGATGAGCTTTGGCCTTTCTAATTTTGTCCCTGCACAGCCTCTCAATATCCTTATAGTCCTCCCTAGTGGCCTGTCCACTTTTCCAAAGATTATAAACCCTCTTTTTTCTCCTAAGCTCAAGCCACAATTCTCTGTTGAGCCAGGCTGGTCTTCTTCCCCGCCAGCTCGTCTTTGGGCACGTGGGGACAGACCGTTCCTGTGCCATTAAGATTTCCTTCTTGAAGAGCGCCCAGCCTTCCTGGACTCCTCTGCCCTTCAGAACCACCTCCCAAGGGACTCTACCAACCAGTGTCCTCAGCAGCACAAAGTCAGCCCTCCGGAAGTCCAATACAGCGGTTTTACTGGTCCCCTTCCTGGCCTCGCCAAGAATAGAGAACTCCACCATTTCGTGGTCACTCTGCCCAAGACCGCTCCCGACAATCACATCCTCCACCGGTCCTTCTCTGTTTGTGAAGAGAAGGTCTAGCGGGGTGCCACCCCTGGTAGGCTCACTAACCAGCTGTGTCAGGAAGCTATCTTCCATGCCCTCCAGAAACCTCCTAGACTGCTTTCTCTGGGCTGTTTACCAGTTTACCAGGCACTGACGTGAGAATGACAGGCCTGTAGTTGCTAGGGTCTTTTTTTTTTTGGCCTTTTTGAAAATTGGTACAAAAAGGGCAAGAAAGTATCAGGGGCAGTTGAGCATAAGATGACCTGCACACCCGAGTTCCTGATCCCAAACCCTTGAAGTCCCTTTGATTGCTCGCAGATTATGCATTGCCATTTCTTCTCCTTCCAGATGTAGGACGAGCAATCTGTAATAGTCTGAGGGTTGAACCAAGCTGGGAAGTCTCATAGAATCATAGTATCATAGAATATCCCGAGTTGGAAGGGACCCATAAAGATCATCAAGTCCAACTCCTGGCACTGCACAAGTCTACCCAAAAGTTTAGACCATGTAACTTCTTCTCCATAATTTTACCAGGCACTGACGTGAGACTGACAGGCCTGTAATTGCTACGGTCTTCTTTCTTACCCTTCGTGAAAATTGGGACAACATTTGCCAGCTTCCAGTCTACTGGGACCTCTCCAGATTCCCAAGATCATTAAAAAATAATTGAGAGAGGTCCCGTGATGACATCAGCCAGCTCTTTAAGCACCCTGAGATGGATCCCATCTGGACCCATGGACTTGTATGGATCCAGGTGGAGCAACAAATCCTGCACACTTTCAGGGTTGGTTGGGAGTTTGTCATTCCCACCGTCTTGGTCCACCTGCTCAGGGCACCCAGGGTCCTGAAGCCCATCATCAGCATTGAAGACAGAGGTGAAGAAGGCATTAAACGTCTCTGCTTTGCCTATGTCATTGTCTGTGAGGAGACCTTCCCCGTCAAGCAGCGGACCTATGTTTTCTTTGGTTCTCATTTTTCTATTAAAATATCTAAAAAACCCTTATTTATCATCTCTCACAGACATGGCCAACGTCAACTCTAGTTGGGCTTTGGCCCCATGAATTTTCTCCCTACAAACACGAACAGTGTCCCTGTATTCCTTCCTCGTCACCTGACCCTCCTTCCAGCAGCCGTACACTTTCTTTTTCTGTCTAAGCTCCAGTAGAAGATCCCTGGTCAGCCAGGCCAGCTTTCTGCCCTGCCTACCTGCCTTCTGATATTTTGGAATCACCTGATCTTGTGCTTTTAGGAGGCAGTGCTTAAAGACTGACCAGCACTGATGGACACCTATACCTTCAAAAGCACCTTCCCAGGGGACCTTGCTGACTAGTTCCCTGAGCAGCCTCAAGTCTGCTTTCCCCATATCCAGGGCTGAAGTTTTGGTGGCAGTTTTCCTTCTCTCACCATAAATTCTAAACTCAACTACTTCATGGTCACTATGACCGAGACAGCCGCCAATTGCCACGTCTCCCACAAGACCCTCTCTGTTTTCCAGCAACAGATCAAGGAGGGCACCTTTCCTAGTTGGTTCCCTTAGCACCTGAACCAAGAAGTTATCATCTAGGTGCTTTATGAACCTCCTGGACTTACTCGTGTCAGCCGTGTGGTGATCCCAGTTGACGTCTCGCAAGTTGAAGTCCCCCATAAGGACAAGGGGAGTTGATCTCGAGGCATCTCTTAGTTCTGCAAAGAATAATTCATTGGTGTTGTCATCTCCTAATGATGTCTCCTTGTCATCTCCTTGTGATGTCCTTAACCCGGGCCCCAGGAAGGCAGCAGACTTCCCTTAGAGGAGGGTACCTTCTACATATTGGACCCTCTGTTTCGTTGATTGTTGAATCACCCACAACTAAAACTCTCCTTTTCTTCCTCCTGTCTGTGGTCACTATAGAGGGGGTTGGCCTTTCCAACCCTAGCAATATATCTGGTGGAGGGGGATTGTAGCCTTCTCCATCCATCGATTGCCTTTTAGCCTCCAGGGCCTTATATCTGTTGTTCAGGTCTACCTGATAGGGTGATATGGGTGAAGGAGGATTTTACCAGCCACCTCGAGCCTGGACTTGTTTCCTTTCATTCATATCCTTCTGCCTTGTGTCTGCTGAGGGATGGATACTTCATTCCCTTTGAGTTGGGAAATTCCTGGTGCCTGTTCTTGTTCCACAGAGGCCAGAGTTAGGCATCAACAGTCTATCTCCCTCTCTGAATCCTAGATGTTCATAAGTTTTATAACCTCTTTTCATAGCTCAGCTACCATGCAGAGCAGGTCTTCCACCTGCTCATATCTTACGCAATTGCTGTCTCTGCAGCTGTCCAACGGTGGTGTAAAGCTTTGGCACTCCCTGCAGCCTGACACCTGGACAGCTGTGTACTTTTTTGGAAGTTCAGTTTGGGTCCCCACCTCCTTTCTGGAAAGTGTGGAGGTGGCCTTCTGCTGTTTGCCCTGAGCGGTCTGTCACAGGAACTCACTGCAGCACCCTGCCTGCATGAACTGCCACACAGACTGCCACAACATGCCCTGACTGGTACCTAATGTCTTGTTTGCCTGCTCTGTGCACAGCATTTCTGGTTGCTCATGCTCCCTAGGGTCTCCCAATTGGCTCCTGAAGGGCTGTCTTCAAACTACAGAGGGGGGCAGTACTGAAGGGAAACCCCTGCACACCGCAGTTCCCCTGCTCCTATGCAGAAGGTGTCTGCCCTGGAGCCAATCACCTTGGTGAGTGAGAGTCATTATAATTGGGTGAAATGGGTTTAAATACACAGGCACAATGAATAGTGAGGTTTAATGGTAAACAACAATTCTAATAAACTGGGAAAAAAATACCGCAAGACAAGAATAGAAACCAGGCTTGGCCTATCATGAGTAACATTATGAGCAATTTTCAGAAAAATGCAGTAAGCTTATGGCTTATGAAATACACCCAGTCATCAGTTTCCACATTACATCCTTGAGGTCCTGGTTCCTCATGCTGTAGATGAGGGGGTTCACTGCTGGAGGCACCACCGAGTACAGAACTGCCAGCGCCAGGTCCAGGGAAGGAGAAGAGATGGAGGGGGGCTTCAGGTGAGCAAACATGACTGTGCTGACAAACAGTGAGACAATGATCAGGTGAGGGAGGCACGTGGAAAAGGCTTTGTGCCGTCCTTGCAGTGAGGGGAGCCTCAGCACAACTCTGCAGATCTGCACATAGGACAGAGCAATGAAAATAAAACACCCCAACATTAGAAAAGCAGTAAGCACAATCATCCCAGCTTCCCTTATGTAGGAGTCTGAGCAGGAGAGCTTGAGGATCTGGGGGATTTCACAGAAGAGGTCCCGGGCATTGCTTTGGTCAAGAGGTATTGAAAATGTATTGGCAGTGTGCAGCACAGCGTTGAGAAAGCCACTGCCCCAGGCAGCTGCTGCCATGGTGGCACAGGCTCTGCTGCCCAGGAGGGTCCCGTAGTGCAGGGGCTGGCAGATGGCAACGTAGCGATCATAGGCCATGATGGCGAGAAGAGAAAACTCTGCTAGAAGGAAAAAGAGTAGCAGAAAGAGCTGTGCCACACATCCTGCATAGGAAATGGTCCTCATGTTCCAGAGGGCATTGGCCATGGCTTTGGGAACAGAGGTGGAGATGCCACCCAGGTCGAGGAGGGCGAGGTTGAGGAGGAAGAAGTACATGGGGGTGTGAAGGCGGTGGTCGCAGGCTACGGCTGTGATGATGAGGCCGTTGCCCAGGAGGGCAGCCAGGTAGATGCCCAGGAAGAGCCAGAACTGTAAGAGCTGCAGCTCCCGTGTGTCTGCAAATGCCAGCAGGAGGAACTCAGTGATGGAGCTGGTGTTACACATTTCCTACCTTTGGGCAAGGGAGCCTGACAAAAGGAAGAAATGACAGTGCAAAATTTAAGGACTTCTTTTGGACCACTACATATCTCAAGAAACACCCCACAAAGCAAAACACTGCCTCATTCATTTCAGGAGGATCTTTCTGCTGCTCCTTGTCTTATGTCTGGTTGTTGCTCTGAGGGTGCCACAACAAGCAGGGTGCTCTGCTGTGAGCTCTGCGGCAGTCAGCCCTGGTCTGCAGCAACACTTAGAAGGGAACCTGGAGTGATCTGAGAAGTCTGCTGGCCAGGGACATCTCCCAGTTTGCAGGTCATGAGGAGAAGGTCAAATAATTCCTCAAAAAACAACAAAGCTGATGTTGGTACTGTCTGTAGGCTAAGGTGTGTGAGGTGCCTCAGAGCAGCAGCAATGCTCCAGGAGCCTTAGTTTCTTATACAGATACTACAGCTCCATTACCATCCCTCTCACTCACAACACAGGTAGGAAAATGGAAGCAGAGATTGTAGAAGGTGCACTGCCTTCAGGTAGGTCTTGCCTTGCAGTTCTGCTGTGCAGTGCCCTGGGGAGGTGTGGGGCTGTGAGCAGCCTGTCCCTGGCAGCAGGCTCTGGGCAGCAGCAGGACCCTGCCCTGCCATGCCGGGGGAGCTCCTTCCACCCGCAGCTTCTCCCCGCAGCCCCTGGGCAGCTCCCTGGCCAGGCTGAGTGCTGAGCCTGGCAGGCAGCAGAGGCCCTGCCCTGGCACACAGCCCCTGGGGCACAGCAGGGACCCTGCTCTGCACCACAGCCCTGGGCACCCCTGCCTGCACCCCCGGCTGCACAGCCTGCAGCCAGCCCCAAGAGAAGGGAGCCCTCGGGCCCTGCACGCTGACCCTGCAGCACACAAGCCCTGCATGCCCTTCAACTCCAACACTGACTGTACTCCTGACAGCTCCCATCGGCTGAGGGCTGTGCCAGCTCCAGGAGAGCCTGGCAGGGCATGCCGAAGCATTGCCCTGTACCCAGAGACCTACCGTGGGGAGGTGGCTCTGATGATTTCTCTCCCTGCCAGCTCTCCTCTGCCTTCCCCCCCAGGCTGCCCTGAACCTCTCTCCCACTTCTCTCTCCTTCCCCCATGCCAGCTGCAGGCAGTGCCCCCAGCCCTGCTGCCCCTGGCAGAGGAGCTAAGTGGCTGAAGCAGCTTTTCAAGTAGTCCAAGTCTGATGCAAACTCCAAAGCCTCTCACAGCCTTAATGATTCCACTGAGGGACATTACTGACAAAGTCTCCCCATGGCCTTGTTAGAGCAGAAAAGTGCAGGCAGTGATTACAGGGAGACCAAGGCCAAGGAAACGTGGACCTGAGGCTGAGGAAACCTTGATGTGAGCCAGTCAGACCCTGACTCCAGCCCCTGGGAAGGGAGATCCTGTCCCTCCAGTGGGGTTTAGGGCTCTTCCTGGGTCAGTGCAATATGGGGATGGGCAATGCCAAGCACAAGGCTACAGGAGGACATCTCCTAGGCTCCCCAAGGAGGATGAGGAGGCAATGAAACTGTGATGCTGTAAGGAGAAGGTGTCTCCTCATAGGCCTCCATGACAGAGACTAAAGCCAGAGCCCAGCACACAAAGCTGTTAGCTCTGTTGAAGGCTTTCAACCTTGCAAAATATCCCTGACCATAACCACCACAGGGTCTTCTATGGTATCCCATGCATGTGCAACTTTTTCCTTCCTTGCTGGCCTCTGACATCTACCTTGCTTCCCCACCTTGCTCTCACCTGAGCACCTCCCTGCCTTGACTGATGTCTCTGCATCTGCCCTGGGAATTCCATGAAATACAAAGCCAAGGGGTTATCCAGAATTTTCCTGGGGGACCTGTAGCACCACAGGTGCAAAAAAAAAGATTTCTCCTCAGACCCAATCTCAGTGCCCCAAGCTGCACTTGATGCACTTGATATTTCTTATACTCTTTCCCACTAGAAAGAAAAGCTCCACGTGCTCTGAAACCAGTTTCAGTCTACTCCTCTACTGCCTCCATGCCACAGGGCCAAAGAAGCCCAGGTCTCTCAACCTCCCCACACAGATGGAGAACTTCGACCACTGAAGCCTGGCAGACCTCCCCTCCACTCTCTTGAGTTCCTCTGCACTCCTCCAAAACCTGGAGCCACACCCTGGGACAAACTGCTCCAGAGGTAGCCACAGCAGCACTGAGTCGAGGAGGATGATAACCCAAGTGGCCTGGGTGGCCCCCGCTGCCTCTAGTGCAGCCCCGTAAGGAGCCGGCCTTCCTCCCTGTCAGCATGTCCCACTGGCTCCTATGGTGTCCTCGTAGCACCCAGGCACTTCTCCTCAGGGTCCCCCCTCAGCTGCTCACGTCCAACCCTACCCTGATGGATGCAGGTATTCTGCCCCACGTGCAGCACTGGCCACAGCTCCTTGCCATGTTCAGGGGGTTTCTGTCAGCTAAAGGCTGGAGATTCCCAAGGCTCCCCTGCCCTGAAGCTCCCTTTTGTCAGCTGTTCATGGTCAGGTGCAGATGGCTCACCCTGATGGTGGTGACTCTCACAAGATAACAGTGTGAGGAGTGTTAGGACTCCAGAGGCACTAAGGGAGGTACTTCTTAAGTGGAATTTCCTACCCAGGCAATTACCATGAGAACCATCTCTGAAACACCCAATGACACTATGAAGCAAGCAAAGCCAGGACCAGAGGCAACATGTGTTGGGCTCTTTGTATGCTAGGGTATTTTCTGGGGAAATATATATCTCTACAGACACACATGCAATGTGGATTCTTCCAGCAGCTGGTCATGAACCCTGTGTAAAGCCAGGAGCAGGGTCCATGGCCAAGATCCCCTCACGTTCCCTGAGCAGATAACTTCCAATGGAAATCTCCCACACTGAATCACTGAACCTCTGTCAGCATCAATGATAATGGAAGGCACCCAGATGCAGTGGTTTAACTGCTTCCTTCTTCTCTCTGGTTTTGGTTAGTAGCTCCTTCCTCATCCGTGACAGGCTCCTGCCACTTTTTCTTGACTTCATTTGTGTCTGGGTGGACAGCACTTGGGTTCAAAGAGAAGATCCTCAAGCATTAAGCTGCTCCTTGTACCACTCCTCTCTGCAAGGCCATATTCCATTGGATTCCTCCACGCAGGCCCACCAACAGGCCCAAGTTTGCTCACCTCAAGGCCTCTGCTTTGCCTTGGTCCCCTCTCTCAGTAGCCTCACCTCTGTCTTCTCATCCCTGCCTTTTACACTCCTGAGCACCTCATCTTGGTTTATAACATGAGGTCCTGCAGGGCTCCCCTGTCTCCCATTCCATCAAGATGTTTTCAAGAAGCTCCCAAATCCTCCTGGATATTTTGTGTAAAGGTATGCTGAAGCAGAGGACCTGCTCCTTCCATTTCATCTGGTCAAGGACCTTTTCCAATGCACCAAGAGATGATGTAGGGGGGGCAGTGATGGGTGCCAAACCTGGTCATTTGTGCCAAATGATAAAGAAAGAAACAGCATGTGGGGAAGTGAACACAACACAGGTCTACCACACAGCTTGCTTGACCTCTCTCTGGTCAGGATGTACTGATCCCGAGCTTAGAGGAAGTCTAAGTCCCCCAGTGATATGCTTAGGTGTTTCAAAAATGTTGCTTGTGTGTTCCAGGGAGGTGCTTGGATGTCGCGGGGAGATGTTTGGGTGCTGCAGGAAGGTGCCTGGGTACTCGATGGGGATGTGTCTGGGGGAAATACTTATTTCTCCAGGGAGATGCTTGTTGTGCAGGGGTGCTTGGTGCCTCAAGCGAGGTGCTTGTTTCCCTTGGGAAGATGATTGGGTGCCCTGTGGAAATGCCTGGTTACCCCCAAGGAGGTCCTTGGCTTCTCCTGGGAGATGCTTGTCTACCTTTTGCATAAGCTTGCATGATCCAAAGAGATGCCTGAGTGCCCCAGAGACATGTGTTGTGCCCAGCTGAGGGGCTTAGGGAGTCCATGGAGGTTCGAGGGTGACCCAGGCAGATCCTTGGCTATCCCAGGAAGATGTGTGGCTTCTCCTGGGAGGTATTTGATGGCTGTAGGGAGGTGCTTGGGAGCTCCAAGGATGTTCATGCATGCCCTGTGGAGATGGTGGGGTGCCCATGAGTGTTTCTTTTGTGACCCCTGGAGGTGCTTGGTTGCTGCAGGCTCTAGCAATTCCTTGTGTGCCACAATCATCTCACGTAGGCAGGCAGGAATTTCCCAGGGAACTCAAGCATCTCCACACTTGTCTGATTCTCTCATCCATGGAGGTGCTTGTTGACCCCACGGCCATTCTAACTTTCTCCAGTGTGGACCTTGGGTGTTCCAGGGAGATGCTTGGTGAGTCAGCAAGGAACTAAGTATCCCTGGGGAAATGTCTGAGTACATCAGGAGGAGCATGATTTTCCAGGGGACATGCTTAGGTGCCCAAAGAGGTGCTTGTGTTCACCCAGAGGTGCTTGAATGCTCCAGGGCAGGAGCCTGGTTCTTAAAGACTGAGTGCTCCACGGAGAACCTTTTGTGTCCAGGGAGACAGTCAGGTGCTGCAATAAACTGCTTGGGTGCTCCAGGGTGGTGCCTTCTTTTCCCCAAAGGTGCTTGTGTGCCCTGGACTGATAGTGGAGTCCTCAAGTCCTCATTTGTTCCTCAGTATAGCTGCTTGCATTCTCTGGGGAAACGCTTGAGGTATTTGGGTGCTTGAAGGATGTTCCTTTGTGCCCTGGGGAGATGTTTCAGTGCTCTTGTTAGGGTCTTGACTTTTGTAAACAACTCTTCAGTTGTCTGGGAGAATTTGTCAGTGCATCTGGAGTGAGATGCTTGAGTGCTAAGAGGGAATTCATGAGTGCCCCACTAAAATGCTGGTGTCCCCTGGGGAGATGCCTGGGTGCCTCATGGTCGTACTTGAATGACCCTGGTAGGTGCTTGTGCACCCCACGGAAGCTCTTGGGTGCCAAGGGAGGTGCTTCCCATCTGCAGTGAGAGCTTTGTGTGCCCCAGGTGGTGTTTTGGAGCCCTGGGGAGATGGGAGATGCGTGGGTTCTCCACTGAGATGTAGGAGTGCAGTGGGGAGATTGTTGAGTGCTCCAGTGAGGTGCTTGGGTGTTCCAGGGAGGTGCTTCTGTGCCGCAGGGAGATGCTTGGGTGACAGGGGCAGAACATTTTATTATGAGGGAAGAAAGGTATGTGCTCCGGGGAGGCTTTTCCTGTGCCCCAGGGTTATGCTTATATGCCCTGGGAAGAAGCAGCTTGGGTCCCCTGAGAATATCTTTGGGCTTCTTAGGAAGATGCTCTATTCCTCTGGGGTCACGTGAACGCCCCATGAGATGTTTGAGTACTGCAGAGGGTGGTTTGTGCACCTCCAGGGAGGTGCTGGAGTGCACAAAATGTGCTTTTCAGTGCCTTAGGGAGGTGCTTGTCTGTCCCTGTGAGATGCTTGGTTGCTCCAGAGGGGTGCTTGTGAACCATAGGAAGGTACTGGTGGTCCCCAGAGAGGTGCTTGTGTGCCATGGGAAAATGCTTACAGACCTTGAGGAACTCCTTGGTCCTCCAGGAAGGTGCTTGTTTTCTCCAGGGAGATGTTTTTGTACCCAGGGAGATGATTGTTTGACCCAGGGCAATGTACCTCCCCCGTTTCACCCCAAAACTTTCTTGGAGGAACAGAGCACCTCTCTGGGGAACAGTAGCATCACTCATGGGCACACAGCCATCTCCATGACGCACCCAAGAACATCCTTGTAGCACACAATTATCTCCTGGATGGAAGCCAGCACTTCCCTGGAGAAACCATTCACCTCCCTGGAACAGCCCAACATCTCCCTGGGGAGCCCAGGCACCTCTCTTGAAGACCAAGGATCTTCCTGGGCTACCCAAGCATTTTCCCAGGGCATGCTGGCATCTCCTCAGGGCATCCGAGCCCCTTCCTGGATCCCAAAGTCTTCTCCCAGAGGCACTCAAGAACATTCCCAGAGCACTCAAATTTCCATTGATTTGGTGCAACAAAGCACAACACGTGGGCACCCAGGCATGTCTCTGGAGCACCCAAGCATCTCCTTCATGCACCACAGCATCTCCCCAGGGTACACAAGCAACTCCAGGGGCATCCAAGCACCTGCCTAGGGACCCCCAGCAGCTCCCTGTTGTTCACAAGCTCCTCCCAGGGGTACACAAACATGTCCCCAGTAAACCAATGCTTCTCACCTGAGGAAACATACCTCTCCGCCAAGCACTCCAGCGCCAGTCTGGAGCAATCAGCCACCTCCTGGGAGCACCCAAGCATCTCAACAGGGCAAACAAGCACCAGCCCAGGGAACTCAACAGCACTCCAGCACGTCCCTGTAGGACACAAACTGCTCTCTGCATTACTCAAGCACCTCCTGGGGCACCCAAGGGGGAATAAGAGCATCTTCCTAGGGAGCCCAAGGACATTCCCAGGGCACACAAGCACCTCCCTCCCCAGGGCACATAAGAATATCCCTCCTGCACCCAAGGTTCTCCCCTGGTCCCTCAAGCATCTCCCTGCAGGTTCTAAGCATCTCGGTGGAACGTGTAAGCACCTTCCTGGGCACAACACCCATCTTCTTGGAGCAGACAAGCAATTCCCCTGGGAATCCAGCACCTTCCTGGAGCATCCAACTGTCTTGCTCGGGGCAACCAAACACCTTCCCTGACATCAAAATGTATCCCTGGAGAACCCATGCCTCTTCCCGGAGCAACCAAGCGTCTCCCCAAGATGCCCAAATATCTTCCCAGGACACCCAATAACCTTCATATCACACTTAGGAGGAAGGTCTACAACAACATTTCTTGGTTCCTGTTGTGCTGTGGGGCTGCTCAAAGACAGCCCCTGCTCAAGCAGCTGCTGAGCTCCAGCCCCTGCTTAGGCTGCAGCGGAACTCTGGCCCTGCTCAGCCTCGGACATTCCTCTGCTCCAGGGGGATGCCTGTGTTCCAAGGGGGTGCCTGGGTGCTGCATTCCTGACATTGCTTGTGTTCCCTGAGATCATACTTGTGTGCTGGGTGCTCCATGGACCATTCCCCAGTGAGATGCTGGTGTTCTCAAAACACATGCTGGTGTGCGTGCTGGAGACACTTTTGTGCACCCCTGAGGTGCCTGGGTGCCTCAGGAGATGCTTTCTTGCTCCATGGAGGTTCTTGGCTATCCCAAGAACAATCTGGGTGCTCCCTGGGCTTCTTGGCTGCTCTGCCCAGATGCTCCCTGGGTGCGCAGGGAGATGCTTGGTTTCTCCAAGGAGACATCTGGGTGATGCAGGGAGCTTCTTGGACGTCCCAGGAAGATGGATTTGTGATCCTGAAAGTTTCCTGGTGTCTGCATAGAAATGCTTGAGTGCTATTTGGAGACACTTGTGTACCCTAGGAGATGTGCTTGCGTGCCCAAGGGAGATGCTTGTTTGATTCAGGGTTGTCGCGTTAAGGGGTGTAGCTGATTAAGCATTACGGGCCCGGTCGGATTCAGGGTACTGAACCAGTCGGACATTCACCAACAACACGTTAACCATCTGGGGTTCCAGTCAGACATTCACCGACAACACATTAACTGTCTGGGGGTCTGGTTGGATTCAGAACACTGAACTATCACGGATAACCACTCTTACCCTAGTTGCACTTAATGAGAGCTATCACAGTGCAATCAAATATGGTTTATTACAGCAACAGATAATCAGGTTCTTTATTGCTGGCGATAGTGACTGTCTGCAAAAGCAAGCTATCATGCATGAAATACACAGGTGTTACAGGTGTTACAGGTGTTACAGATGTGCAGCCTAGAAATAAACGCGTTAAAAGGAACAAAGACTCTAGAGAGATTTGTAAGCAAGTATTCAGATCTCACCCAAAGGCGTCCCAATGAGGGGGGAAGAGAGGCTCAGCCCGTCAACTGATCCCAGGAGTCAGGAGGTCCTAAGGATGTTGTATTTCCTTGGGATGGTATCTCCCCTGACGGTTGTATCTTCCCTGCCATCCCCTCTGTCTTGGGCCAATTAATATTATTTTCTATCTTTTAGGTGGAGCTTGAGTGGCTCTAGTCAAGCATATCTTAGTTATGATTGGTGAGAAGTTCTCCCGTCTTCGTTTAAAGTAATAGTCTCCAAGAAACTCAGGGCGCATGCTCAGTGAGGGGTGGTCGCACCTTGGAGGCAGGTAGCTTTTGGGATGGAGGTGTGTTTTGGTATTATAATGATATTATAATGAGCCAAAAGTACACTAGGGTACAGCATTTGTCAAAACATGACAGGTCCTTGGCTCAGGGTGGCAAAAAGTGCAGCTTTGTGCACAAGATAAATTGAGTCCCCACCTGGTTACAGAGCCTAGCCGTGGTGTCTCCACTCCACTCTATGCTCCGTGCTGTTCCTTAGTGCTAGCACGCCAAGTTTCCCCAGCGCGATAGCATCTCAGGTTGGGAGCCTAGGGAATGCTGAGGTAATGCAGTTATGCCCTACCCTGAAAGCCTCTTCAATGCTGTACCTTTTTCTTAAAAATGTGAATGTTAGTTTTATTTTCCTAGTTACTTCAGGCAAGTACACCACAAGGGTAAAGCTTTGTTTCTCCAGGGAGGATTTTGGGTGCTCCAGGGAGATGTTTGGGTGCTTTTTGTGTGATGCTTGGCTCCAGGGAGATGCTGGTGGGCTTCGGGGAGATGCTTGGTTCCTGCAATTTGGTGATTGAGTCCCCTGG
Organism: Aythya ferina; assembly: GCF_964211825.1. NCBI lineage: Eukaryota > Metazoa > Chordata > Aves > Anseriformes > Anatidae > Aythya > Aythya ferina. Next base: position 26,505 of record NW_028181213.1, on the reverse strand, counting down.
GGAGATGCCTGGGTGCCCACAGGGACATACTTGAATGACCCTGACAGGTGTTTTTGCAGCCCATGGAAGCTGTTGCATGCTAAGAGAGGTGCCTAAAATCTTAGTCAATGAGATACTTGTGTTCACCGGGTGACATTTTGGAGCCCTGGGGAGCGCTGGCTCTCCAGGAAGATGCTCAGTTCCCCTGGGGGACACTTGGATGCCCCAGGAGGCAGTTGGGTACTGCAGAGAGCAGTTTGTGTGCTTCAGACAGGTGCTGGAGTGCTCCAATTGTGCTGTTGAGTGCCTTAGAGAGCTGCTTGGTTGCCCCTGTGAGACGCTTGGGTGACCCTGGATGTAATTGTGATGCATAAGCAGATAATGGAGGTGCCAAGGGAAGTGCTCGTGTGCCCCAGGAGGTGCTTGTGTGCCATGGGAAAATGCTTATGGGCCCCAAGGAACATCTTGGGTCCTCCAGGAAGGTGCTTGGATTCCCCAGGGAGATGCTTGTGTACCCAGGGAGACGACTGTTTGACCCTGGGTGATGTATGGTTTCTCCGGAGAGGTGCTTCACTGCTCGAGGGTCATTCCTGGGTGCTTGAAACATACACTTGAGTGACCTATGCAGACGCCTGGGCACCCATGGGTTTATTCGAATGTTCCCAAGGGAGGTGTTCCGTTCTTCCAAGGAAATGGTTTGGTTCTCTATTCAGATGTCTGGGTTTTTCAGAATAATGCTTGTATGCCTTTGGGAGATATCTTAGTGCATCAGGAGGTGATGGGTTCACACTGGAAATTCTTCAGAGCTCCAGTGAGATGCTTGAGTGCTGTGCAGAGGTGCATGGATCCACCCGGAAGATGCTTGGGTTCCCTGGGGAGAAGATTGGTACCTCAGGGACATAGCTGTGTGTGTTCCAGGAAGACTTTTTAGAGCTCCAGATATATGCTTGGGTGCTCTAGGTAGATGCTTGTGTGTCTTGTTCATGTACTAGCGTTTTCAAGAAAAAAGTTTGTGTTTCCAGTGGACATTTTTGGATGTCCCAAGGAATTTGCTTTGTGTCCAAGAGGATGCTTGGTTCCTCAAGGAGGATGCTTATGTTCCTGTGGGAGGTGCTTGGTTTCCCCAGCAAGATGCTTGCTGCTAAGTGTGATGCTGGTCTACTGCAGTGAGATGCTTGTGTTCCCCATGAACATGCTTGTGCGTCCAAGGGAGGTGCTTGGGTACAGCAAGGAGATGCCTGGGTAATGCAAGAAGATCTCTGTGTTCCCGGAAATTGTCCTCAATGGGTACACAGCTGAGATGCCGGGGTGACTCAGGAAGACGCTTGGAGTCTCGGAGGATCTCCTTGGTTGCTCCAGGAAGGTTCCAGGGTGCTCCAGGGAGGTTCCTGAGCAACCTATTGAAGAGCCTGATGTGCCCAGGGAAACTCTTGTCTCCTCCAAGGTTCTTCAGGGCTGATCCAGGCAGTACACCTTGGAGACATGCTTTGGATCTCCAAAGGAATGCTTGGGTTCTTTGGAATCATGCTTGGGAGATCCTTTGGTGGTTCAGAAAGGTGCTGGGTTTCCCAGAAGACATTTGAGATGACAACACTAGGTGCAACAAGATCCATCCTGGAGAAGCAAAGCTTTGCCCTAGTTCACACCAACATCTCCCTTAGGCACACAAGCACGTCCCGAGGGTACCCAGGATTCTCCATGCAGCAGACAGGCATCTCCGTGGAGCACCCAAGCATCTCCCCAGACTACCAACCTGTCTTACTAGGTGGACCCAAGCACCTCCCCAAAGCACATGATTTTTTTCCAAGGAGCATTCAGGCACCTCCCTGGAGAAGCCACATACCTTGCTAGGGAAAGCAAACATCTCTCCTGGGAATACAAGCGTCATCCTGGAGCACCCTCCATGGCACCCAAGCATCTCCCCAGGGCGCACAAGCACCTCTTGAAATCACTGAGGTTTTCCCAAAGGCACACAAGCAGTGCACTTGAGTAGACAAGCATCTTCCCAAGACACCTAAGCTTTACCTTCTATCTGTCAGGCATCATGCAAGGGCATCACAGCACATTGCTGCTGCTCTGGAATGCTTGGTTGCCCTGCAAAGATGCTTGGGTGCTCCAGCGAGATGTCTGGGTTCCTCAACCTGAACCTTGGGTGCTCAGGGTGCTGTAGGGATCTCCTGCAAAGCATCTCCCCAGGAACACAGATATTTCCCTGAGGCACCCAACCATCACCCCTAAGAACCCAAGCATCTCCCTGGAGGACCCATGCATCTCCCCACAGCACTCAGGCATCCCACTGCAACGTTACTGAAGCATCTCCCCAGGGAACCCAAGCACATCCCAAGGTACTCTGACGTCCCTCCAGAGCTCCCAAGCAAGTTCTTGCAGCATCTCGATTGTTCAAAAAGCACCTCTCTGAAGTATGCCAGGACCTCTCTGGAGTCCCTCCCTGGACCACACAAGTATATCCTATGTATGACTCAAACATCTTGCTAGGGAATCCAAACACTGGCTTGGAGATATAAATCAAGTCCAAGCATCATTCTGGATCCCCGTCTTTTCTCCTTGAGCAAAATAAGGGGCACCACAGTATCACCTGGGGGCACCCAAGCATCTCCATGGGCACCAGGATCATCCTTGGAAGACCCAAGCATCTCCACACAGCAGCCATGCACCTTCCTGCAGAAAGCACGTGTCTCCCTGGGGCACAGAAGTGTCACCTTGGAGCTCCAAAACGTCTCCCCACAGCGTTCAAGCATGTCTCTGGAACACCCACGCAGATTTCTGCATCCCACAGGCATCTTCCCCAGTTATCCAGGCATTTTCAGGGATCTCAGGTGTTGCGAGGACATTTGTTGTCGACGGAAGGAAGACACAGACGCTCAATATGAGTGATCAGTGAACTTCGATTTATTGGATAGCTCAGTCGTCTTTTATCTAATTCAATATAATTAGCTCATATATATTGCAAAAGCTAAGCTCATGATTGGTTAGTGCATTTCTCTATTCTATCAGCTAGTTTCCCACCGAAATAACACAGTTAGTACTTTCCCAGACCACCAACAGATATCATGTTCTTGTACCTGAAACCTCCCTGAAACCTCCCTGAAACCTCCCTGAAACCTCCCAGATTTTACGTACTTTCCCAGGCGCGTTTACGTATTTTCTCAGGCTTACTTACGTACTTTCTCAGGCTCATTTGAGCTGTGTTCGATACTTTGTTAGCTCGCGGCCTCCTAGCTGTTCAATGTTCACATGGCCTACTTCACTTAACCATTCCTCCACAATTCCCCCGTTTTTATTTTGGGCTATAAACACCTTCTCTGTGAGTTGTTCTAGTTTCCTAGATAAGCAGCTAAAGACTACCCGCGCAGCAATTATAATCAATACAATTATAAGCAAAAGGCGAAGTCCCTCTTTGATTAAGTAAAAAACCCATCCCCCTACATTTCCAAAGACAGATTTAAGCCAATCATCAAACCAATTATTCTGTATCGTCATTTTTTGTGTATGATCCCTTAGCCATTTCAATTGATTGTGAATTGATTGCCCATGATCAGAGAGATTAAAGCAACACATTCCTTCTACATCTTCACACCCATGTCCTTGAGCTAATAATAAGAAATCAATAGCGGCCCTATTTTGTAATACAGCATGTCTTATGCTCTCCATATCTTGCGACATTTCAGAAAGAACTTGTGTTGTTACATTTGATTGTTTAACAGCCCAACAAGCAAGTTTATTAATGTTAGTCAAAGCGTGTGCAGTTCCCACACCAGGCACTAAAGAAGCAAAGAATCTTCCTGCTGGACCCCACAGTTGTACACCATCATTACAGTCAGAACCCAAAGTTTTTAGTTCTCGTTTAATTCTTCTGCTCCCTGTCGAGTTCTGCCACGAGTGCAAATCTGGAGCGAAAAGTGTGAGTCGTCCTAGGTAACACGGACCTCCAAAAGCACTAGCTGGTATTCCTTGCCATGCACGGTCCCCACAGATTAAAAACATGCCAGGTGGCAAAGCTTTGGCCTGACTTTGAAACCAGATCGAATTGGTGTCACCTATTCCATACGCCCCAAATGGTACACTAATGTTACCGGTGCTGTTCCATCCACAGTAATGTCCATCGGCCTCAAATCCAAGGGTCCTCGATGTTATGTTGGTCCAGTGCGTTTTATTTTGTTTCCCTTCATTGAGTACAAAGCATGTTTGTGTCCAGTTACTACTGCTATTCCCTACTACCACAGACCCCAGGAGATCCGGTTCTTGAGGGTCCCATGGCAGTGAGTTATTAAGAGCTTGCAGGGCAGCAACTACTCCATCCGAGACATTTGCAGAAAGGGATCTACTGAGTAGAGTAATACTGGCAGAATATGGTGCTAACATTTCACTCAGTTCCTTTGGATCCCCTATTGGGACCCCAAATAAGCATGTTCTAAAAGGCTCAGATGCAGAAGCAAGAAACAGACAAAATGAACTTTGTCCGGTTTCATTAGCCCAGGTGACCCACATATTCTGCTGAGGGTCAATCTTCCCTAAGATGGCATTACCATGTCCAGCCATTATTATAACTGATAGCATAATCAAAGTCCCTTGTTCTGTTATTTCAGCCATGATCGTTGTCATCCTCTTCTTTCTTCGATGGCTGGCTTTACACACCGACTAGGCACCCAGGTCGGACCTGTAGGGGAAGAGACACACACATAACCTCGTCCCACATAAATCACATCAGCAGGCCCTAACCATTGCCCTGTTTTCATATCTCTGTACAATACTCTCATAGCACATTTATTATCATTTTCAGACTTGGTGTAATGACGTGCTGCAGGTGGTTCGTCATTTTCCCCAAAAACACACAAATGATTCAGAACAAATAGAGTCTTGTCCACCCTTTCTCTAACATCAATAATGTCTTTAAACCTTTCCAAATATTGTTTAACTGTTCCATTAGCCCTTTCCACAATAGCCTGACCAGTTGGTGAATGTGGAATACCAGTAACATGTTTAATGTCCCATAGTTCCATGAATCGCTTGAGTGGCCCACTAACATAGGCTGGACCATTATCAGTCTTTATAGTCTGTGGTACTCCCATTACTGCAAAACAACTGGCAAGATGACGTCGTACATCCCGAACTTTTTCCCCAGGCTGCGGTGTAGCCCAGATCATGTGACTATAAGTGTCTATTGTTACATGCAGATATTTCAATCGTCCAAATGCTGGAACATGAGTGACATCCACTTGCCACACTTCATTGGCTTTAAGCCCTCTTGGGTTTGTCCCGACTCCGAGTCCCACCCCTGAGTTATAATTACTACACGTTGGGCAAGCTTTTACTATCGCTTGCGCATCAGCTCTAGACAGTTTGTAAGCCCGCGCAAGTCCCTTAGCATTCTGGTGAAAAATAGCATGAGCCTCCCGAGCTCTGCAGAAGGGAGATAATGGCGCTTCAGTGGCTGGAGCGGCAACTAATTTATCCGGCCGAGCATTGCCTTCTCCCAGTCCTTCCACCCATTGGTGACTTCGTATATGTATCACCGCATAGGATTTGCTTCTCTGCGCTATAGCAAGCTGTAAGCTAGTTAATAGTTCTGCAAGGCGTTCATTTTTTACATCTCTTAAGGCAGAGTCCTCTATGCGATTAGCTATACCTACTACGTACAGAGAATCAGATACTACATTTAAAGGGGCATCTTTCCATTTTATAAATGTCCATACAACCGCATAGAGCTCTAATGTCTGTAATGAATCGTTGTCCTGGCCCTTTAAGATTTGATGTTGCCAGCCTTGTTCGTCTTTCCATGTTATTGCAGCAGACTTGGAGCGCTTCCCAGCGTCCGTGAAAACAGTTACTGCATCTGCTAACGGAGAATCCGACCGCTTGGGCTGGGTTATCCATGCTTGGTTTTCCATCCATGACAATATAGTTGATTGTAATGTCTTTGCCACTATTGTGGCGCCATCCTGTAATAATGCAGCTTGTAGTTTTTCAGAATTCTGTATGTACCATTCCAAGTCACCTGGCTTTATTGGTACCCAGATTGTACTTGGCGGAACTCCGTCTATTTGTAGTATCCGATTTCTTCCTTTCTTTATTAATTCTGACAGCGTGTCAATTTTTTCTTGAATTGTTCTTCGGGGTTGCAATGGGGGAGCTATCCACTCCAATACCACAGTTTCCATTTCCTTTTCCCCCATTTTTATTTTTTGCTGTGTGATAGCACCCATCAAGTGTTGTGGACCACACAAAACAGTAAAATCCAGTGGCCTGTCAGGTATGCGTCGATGCGTGACACGCGTTGTGATCAATGATGCAATTTGTTGTAATATTTCTGACTGTTTTTCTGATAATGTCACTTTTGCGGCAGGGTCAGTTCCTTTTAATAATGGTCGAAGGGAATTCAACAGTTCATTTGGAATTCCGACCACTGGCCTAATCCATTGTAAATCTCCCAGCAGTTTTTGAGCATCATTGAGAGTTGTGATGTTCGATTGGATGGTAAGTTTCTGAGGCTGAATAGTAGAATCTGTGATTTTCCACCCTAAGTACTTCCAAGGGCTTGTCTCCTGAATTTTCTTCACGATTTATAGCAGGGAGTGTAAAAGCAAACCTCTGTTTATCATTGTCATGTAATGCAATTGTAAAAAAGCAGTCTTTGAGATCCACAATTAGTAATTTCCACCCTTCTGGTATCATAGCAGGATTAGGTAATCCAGGTTGCAGTGCTCCCATAGCACACATCTGATTATTAACTGCTCGTAAGTCATGTAGCAAATGGTATTTCCCTGATTTTTTGGGAATCACAAAAATCGGAGTATTCCAAGGGCTTGTTGACAGTCTCAGATGCCCTTGTTGATACTGTTCCTGTACTAATTTATGAGCATGTAAAAGACTTTCCCGTTTTAGTGGCCACTGCTCAATCCATACAGGTTCATCAGTTTTCCATTTAAGTGGGATCGGGAAAGTCCAAGCAATGGCCACACCTAAAAATTTTGATGATCTGTCGTGAGAACTGCTCCCATTTGGGCAAGGATGTCTCGCCCTATTAGCGCTTGTACTCCTTCAGGTAGTGATAAGATGGAGACACTGCATTTTACCACCTTATCACCTATTGTCCATTGTAGCACTGGTGATCGACGAGCAAGAGTCATGCCTCCTACTCCCGATACTGTGGCATTAGACTCAAATGTAGGCCAATGTGATGGCCAATCCTGTGTGCTAATTATCGATACATCAGCACCAGTGTCCAACAATGCCTCAATCTGTATTTTCTCATCCTTTAAACATACAGCGACTTTTTGTCGTGGTCTGTGTCGCATACCAAGTGTCAATAAAGCCACTTTTCCCGTGGAGCCAAATGCTCCCAGTCCTCGATCCTTTGCAGATTCCGATGCTAATGATTCAGCAAGATGAGGCAATGGGATTAACTGTGCTATTTTTGTGCCCTGCGGCACATGGATTGGAGGAAACATTGCAGAAACCATAATTTGTATTTCCCCAAAGTAGTCCTTGTCAATAAGTCCAGTTAATATTTGTAATCCATTCATGGTGGCAGACGATCTCCCTATTAATAGAGCTCCCACAGGTTCCCTATTAACAATAACTGGTCCAATAAGTCCTGTCTTCACCCTGGTGGGTCTCGAATCCAATAAAGTCACATCGACTGCGGTTGCCAAATCCAGGCCGAGGCTCCCTCTGGTGGCTGGTCGGAGAAAAAAGGATTCGTTGCAGTTGGTGCTGGTGCTGTTGCCGTCGCTGCCGTTGTCGTAAAAGCCACTTTTTGTGTCGTCGCGGGGCGGCTCCTCCCGCTGCTCCGGCCGTTTCCCGACGCATTTCGGCGGCATGCTGTAGTGCTGTGAGTATTTGATTGACAGTTCTGGCACCACACAGATTCTGTTTTGCAGTCCCGTCTGATGTGTCCCGCAATACCACATCGAAAGCAACGATATTGCGGTGTCGATACTCGGCTAATAGGACGTCCTCCGGGGGTTTGCAAAGGAGCAAGGGCTGCAAACACTTTTGACTGTTCTTTCATGTTGTCACCTAATTGTTTTACTGCTTCTACTAACATAGTCTGTGGACCTACAGGTACCTGAGACATTCTTTCCAATCCTTCCTCTATTGTCCAAGTACTCGGTAACGTAACTAATATACTACGAGTTGAAGGGTTACAATTTTGGAGTGCACATTGCTTTAGTATAGTGCCTTTAAGATAATCGGGAACTCCCGCTGCTTGTATTGCATTTGCTACCCAATCGATAAACAACCCGAATGGTTCCTCTCTACCCTGTTTAATTCCCATGTAGGACGGCATTCCCCCTGGCTCTCTAATTTGTTCTAATGCCCTTCTGGCTAGATTCATTGATACCTTAGCTTTGTCTGGTCCCAAGAGTGCCTGCGCCTCTGTTCTAAAATATGGTCCCATACCCAGTAATTCGTCTAATGTAACACCATACAAGGGATCCCCAGGCGCTCGTATTATCGCTACCTCTTCTTGACAGATACCGTGCCAATATGCATTAAACAAAAGTTGTTGATGCTGTGTTAAGATTAGTTTCATTATGCTACGAATATCTCCTGGGAGCAAAATATTTGTCCCCCAAATATAATCTAACATTTGACGAGTAGGTTCTCCTTTTAATCCAGACTCATTTACTGTAGATCGTAATTGTGTTAATAATTTCCAATCCAAATTAGTCAACTGAGCCTGTACATTTCCCTGTGCATCTGGAGGTGAGTACACCACCGGGTAGGCTGTTGTTATTTGTGCTGCTACTTCAAGATTCCCTTCCTTCATTGCTTCATGCGCTATTTTTTTCCATGTCTCCTCCCTGTCCTGTACATTGATTTTAAATGGATTTGTTGAAAATGGATTTGTACCTGATTCCTCACCCACCCTTTCTCTATTCTCTGATTGTGCGGGCGGGGGTGCGGGCGGGGCTGTCGGTGGCTGTGGCTGTGAAGGTTCTTCTTCCCCTGATCACAGAATCACAGAATCACAGAATTTTCTAGGTTGGAAGAGACCTCAAGGTCATCGAGTCCAACCTCCAACCTACCGAAGTCCCTTGTGGAATTATAACTGTTCTATATGATGGTGGAGAGGGGTAAGCTTGTTCCTCAGCTCTTTGCTGAGTAGAGGAAGAAGCAGAAGCCCCCCCCTTCTGACTGGATGATCCTAATCGTTCTGTTGCAGCAGCAGCTATTTTTTGTTCAGCTTGATGTGTTGCTAATGCATTAGTTACTGCTCTCCATGGCTTCATCAATTTTTTCGCTATCTTGTTATCACTAATTACCTCATCAAATAGTTTGTCCCCAAACTTCCTCCACTCTGCATGTTCAAACACAGTATCAGGATTTAAAAAACAACCCTTAACTACCCCATAAGCTAATAACTTTGGCAATTCCTTTTTACAACATACATCCTGTGTGCCCCGCTTTTCTAAAAAGCATTTGAGCAAATCATACGCCGCTTGTCTCTCCATACCTTTATATACGTCGGTACCGTTGCAGCCTTTGCAAAGACCTTGGCGACGCTTTCCGGCGGGACCCTCTATAGGCTCATCCCGGGTGCGAGGACTCCCTTTCCGAGCTGCGGGTGCGGGGATTGCAGGTTTCTTGTCCATTCACCTTTCAGGCCTCGGGTGCGGAGATTCAGCAATTTGTAATCCTTTTCACCTCCTGAGCTGCGTTGCAGGACCGGTTCTCGTATTCCGTCCAACCGTGGCTCGCAGGTTCAATTCCAGTGCAGGTTCAACTCCAGCGAAGTCCCTGTCCCCGTATAGCAGGTCCCTGTTCGGGCGCCATTTGTTGCGAGGACATTTGTTGTCGACGGAAGGAAGACACAGACGCTCAATATGAGTGATCAGTGAACTTCGATTTATTGGATAGCTCAGTCGTCTTTTATCTAATTCAATATAATTAGCTCATACAAATTGCAAAAGCTAAGCTCATGATTGGTTAGTGCATTTCTCTATTCTATCAGCTAGTTTCCCACCGAAATAACACAGTTAGTACTTTCCCAGACCACCAACAGATATCATGTTCTTGTACCTGAAACCTCCCTGAAACCTCCCTGAAACCTCCCTGAAACCTCCCAGATTTTACGTACTTTCCCAGGTGCGTTTACGTATTTTCTCAGGCTTACTTACGTACTTTCTCAGGCTCATTTGAGCTGTGTTCGATACTTTGTTAGCTCGTGGCCTCCTAGCTGTTCAATGTTCACATGGCCTACTTCACTTAACCATTCCTCCACACTCAGGCATCTCCCAGAGCACTCCAGCACCTCCACAGAGCACTGGGAGGTGCTTGCATGCCCTGGGAATACCCTGGTGTGCCCAGAGAGATTCTTGCCTACTTCAAGGCTCTGTGGGGCTGATCCAGGGAGGTGCTTCTGTGCCCCAAGGCCATGCTTGGTTTCTCCAAGGAGGACTTGCGCATTCCAGGGGGAAGCTTGGTGACTCAGCCTGACACTAAGCAGACCTGGAGAGATGTCTGTGTGCTTCAGGAGGTGCTTGGGTTCCAGGGGAGATGCTTTGGTGCTGCAGTGAGATGCTGGAGTGCTGTGGGGAGGACTGTTGGTCCTCCAGGTGGATGTTATGGTCCCCTGGGGAGATGCTTGGGTGCCTCATGGAGGTATTTGTATTCTGGAGAGGTGTTTGGGTTTCCTGCGGAGATCTTTGGTGCACCAGGATTCTGCTTATGTGCCCCAGGGACACATATTTTGATGCCCAAGGGAGGAGATTTGGAGCTTTAGGAAGGTGTAGGGGTGACCTGGATTGATGCCTGTTTGCCCCAGGGAGATTCTGGGATGTCCAGGAAGATGCTTGGGTGACCAGGGAGGATGCTTGGGTGCCACGTGGACATTGATTAATATCTCCAGGGAGGTGCTTGGCTTCCCTGGGAAGAAGTGCCAGGTCCTGCACTTGGGACGGGGAAACCCTGGCTGCACGTACAGACTGGGCGATGAGACGCTGGAGAGCAGCCTAGAAGAGAGGGATCTGGGGGTCGTGGTAGACAGCAAGTTGAATATGAGCCAGCAGTGTGCCCTGGCAGCCAGGAGGGCCAACCGTGTCCTGGGGTGCATCAAGCACGGCATCGCTAGTAGGTCAAGGGAGGTGATTGTCCTGCTCTACTCTGCGCTGGTGCGGCCTCACCTCGAGTACTGTGTGCAGTTCTGGGCACCACAGTATAGAAAGGACATGAAACTGTTGGAGAGTGTCCAGAGGAGGGCTACGAAGATGGTGAAAGGCCTGGAGGGGAAGACGTACGAAGAACGGCTGAGGTCACTGGGCCTGTTCAGCCTGGAGAAGAGGAGGCTGAGGGGAGACCTCATCACAGTCTACAACTTCCTCGTAAAGGGGTGTCGAGAGGCAGGAGACCTTTTCTCCAATAACACCAGTGACAGGACCCACGGGAACGGGGTTAAGCTGAGGCAGGGGAAGTTTAGGCTTGACATCAGGAGGGGGTTCTTCACAGAGAGGGTGGTTGCACACTGGAACACGCTCCCCAGGGAAGTGGTCACTGCACCGAGCCTGTCTGAATTTAAGAAGAGATTGGACTGTGCACTTAGTCACATGGTCTGAACTTTTGGGTAGACCTGTGCGGTGTCAAGAGTTGGACTTGATGATCCTTAAGGGTCCCTTCCAACTCAGGATATTCTATGATTCTATGATTCTATGTTTGGATAATTCAAAGGAGAGGCTTGGGTGTTCCAGGGAGGTGTTTGGGTGCCCTGAGGAAATGTTTGGGTGATCCCAGGGAGGTGCTTGTGTAGCCCAGGGAAATGCCCAAGGAGGTGTTAGTATGCCTGGGAGAGATGCCTGGGTGCTGCACAGAGATGTTTGCATGCTCCAGGAGACACCAGGGTGGCTTGGTGGACAGTAGGGTGCTCCAGGGAGGTTCTTGAATGCCCCGGGCAGGTTCCTGGGTGTCCTGGGGAGATGCATTGGTGCTCCACTGAGATGTCTCCTCCAGGAAGATGCTCTTTGGAGATTCTTGGCTACAGACGTTGATGTTGTTCAGCCCTAGGGAGGTGCTTGAGTGCTCCTGGGAGATACCTGGATGCTATAGAGGGTTCTCCGAGAAGATGCTTGTATTCCCAGGGGAGATTTTTTGCTTTCCCAAGGAGGTACTCGGCTTCTCCAGGGAGGTGCCTGAATGCTCCTTGGAAAATATCTTCCGCTTTTGATAGGTGTTTGGGTCCTCCTTGTAAGATAGGTTGGTGGTCTGGGGAGATTCTTGAGTTGTCTGGGGAGATTCTTGGGTGCTCCAGGGAGAAGCCTGCGTACCCTTGGGATGTGCTTGTTTGCCTAAGGGAGATGTTGGTGTGAACCAGGGCAATGCTTTGTTTGCCAGGCATCTCCTTGGTATAACCAAGCACCTCTCTTGGACACAAAAACATGCCCAGCAGGAACAAAATCATGCCATTGCAGGAGCCAACCATTACCATTCCCATCGTAGCAGCTCTCTGAGGAACTTCATTATACTCCCAGTGGAAACAAGCATCTCTGCCCAGCACTCAGTGGTGCCAGCACGTATCTCCAGAGGGCAGTGAGGCATCTCCCTGGGGCACACAAGCATCTCCCCGGGACATTCAAGAACTTGCCTGGAGAAAAGAGGTTTCTGCTTGGACAACCAAGCAACTCCCCAGGGAATCATAGGGTGTCCCCTGAGAACTCCATCACTTCTCAAGATTTCAACTCAAGGATGTCCCCAAGGCATCCAAGCATCTCCCTGGAGTTCCAAGGCATTTCCACGGGAACACAAGCATTTCCCTGAGGTGCCAATCTTCTCCCCAGGGAACACAGCCATCTTCCAGGAGGACCCATGCACCTCCCCACTGCACTCTAACATCTCTCTGGAGCACTGAAAAAGCATCTGCATAGGTCATCCAAGAATATCTTTAAAGCCCCCAGGAATCTCCCTGCAGCAATGAAGCACGTCTCTGGAGAAACCATCCATCGCCCTGGGTCAGCCAAACACCTTCCTGGGTGCACCAGCATTACCCTGGGGAATCCAAGCACCTTCCTGGAGGACCCATGGAGCTGCTGAGGGTAACCAAGAATTTTCCCACAGCCCAAAGCACCTCCCAGTCACACAAGAACAAACCAGTTGCACTCCAGCACCTCTCTGGAGCACACAAACTGCTCTCTTCAGTACTGAAGTGTTGGGAATTGGCATAATTGTTCGATCTAAGCTTGCTTTAAGCAACCAGGGGTAGGCGCGGCGCCGGGGCCAGCGGCGCTGCGACATCACAGCGCTGAGCCTGAGCCCGACACTGAGACATCGGAGCGGCGCGGGACATCGGAGCGCCGCCGGAACATCGGAGTGGACATCGGAGCGGACATCGGACTGGCGCCGTAGCCAGACACCGAGCCGCAAACGCTGTACACAGGACTCACGGTGAGACGCGGGGACTCACGGTGAGAGACGCGGGAAGCGGAACCGCGCAGGGACGCGGGAAAAGGAGCCGCGAAAAACGCGGGACATTGAAGTAATCGCGGTGCGATGCGGGACATCCGAGATCGAGTTGCTACGGGAGACCAGAGGCGTCAGTGGACAACGGCAGCCGACCCTCACCGTGTGGCGAGTCGGCACAGAGCAGAGGGACGGACATCAGGACCCTGCAGCCTGTCTGACGGAACCATGGAGGCAGCGGCAGCAGCGCCTGTGCTGTTTCGCTCTAGCATTCCTTTTATAAGAGGTTTATCTTGCAATGCAAAAAAGACTATTCGTCCCCAGATCGGTGTTATAACTATGTTTCTGGATAACATTCCATGGGGTTGCCACATTCTACAGACTATTAATGACGATTTAGCTCTATTGCAGGGCAGGAGTGCAGAGACGCAGATTACACCGCCAAATGACCACTGGCAGGCTTGTTCACAAACAGCTGCTAGGGTTGCAGCTGGCACGGCCTGCAGCCGTATAGCAGACGTTACACTCTCTTTCCTAACTAGTAATCATGTGTCTCATCCATTTGTGGTGAATGGTCAGTGGCAAAAAGAAAAGGGGGAGAGTAAGGGGCGACAAAGACAGAAACGGTACCAGGAGGATGCCACTGACACTAACAGCACGGGTAATAGGAATAGTATAAGTGACACAGGTGCAGGGCAGCGGCGGGCACTGCCGCGCTGTGGGGCGCTTTGCCTGCTGCTTGCCCTCACCTGCCTGTGCACTGCCGCCGACAGTGCTAGAACAAAATGTGAAGACTGCTCAGATGGCAGTGATGAGAGTGCTTGTGTGAAGATGTGTGCTGAATCTGACTTTGTGTGCAACAGCGGTCAGTGTGTGCCAAACAGATGGCAGTGTGATAGGGATCTGGACTGTGAAGATAGGTCTGACGAAAGTTCTGAGCTGTGTCATATGAGAGCATGCTGGGTAAATGAAATCAGCTGTGGTCCTCAGTCAACCCAGTGTATCCCAGTGTCCTGGAAATGTGATGGTGAAAAAGACTGTGACAGAGATCCTGATTGCAAGGATAGAAGTGATGAAATTAACTGCCCTTCTCAGACCTGCAGGCCAGACCAGTTCAGATGTGAAGATGGGAACTGTGTCCATGGGAGTAGGCAGTGCAGTGGTGTGAGAGACTGTCTGGATGGCACTGATGAAGCAAACTGTAACAATGTTATTCAGTGCTCTGGACCTGGCAAATTCAAGTGCAGAAGTGGAGAATGCATAGATATCAATAAAGTGTGTAACCAGCAGAGAGACTGCAAGGACTGGGGTGATGAGCCCCTGAAGGAATGCATCATAAATGAATGTGACTGTCCGGCTGGGTTTGAGTTTGTAGACAAGAGAAACTGTGGAGATATTGATGAATGTCAAAACCCTGGTATCTGTAGTCAAATCTGTATCAACCTGAAAGGTGGCTACGAATGTGAATGTAGCCGTGGCTATCAGATGAATTCTGCTACAGGAACCTGGAAAGGGCCATACGGGTATAGAAATACAAGTAACACCTGTGATTACAATGACGCTGCTAAGCAGGGTTTAGGGGTTTATAGCATGGAGACAAGGGGTCACAACTACAGTGTTTGGAACAATTGTACAGCTTTGGCCTTACCTCCTGATGTTTTTCTGATTTGTGGGGATAGGGGCTGGCAAGGTATTGCTGCAAATGCTACCAGATGTCCATGTTACTTAGATAAACTCATTGTATTTGCTCCTAGCTTGTTACAGTTGTGTGAGATCACCAGACATAAATGGGCATTGCTTGCACCGGATTGCAATGATAATGTTGAATTGTGTGGGGTTGCAGCTAGAGCGGCATTGGCAATTTTAGTGCCTGGAGTGGCATCTGCGGCCGCACGTAACAACTGCTTGGCTGCGGGGATCGGCTGTGGTGTGGACGCCCCTAGGTGCACCCTGAGCGTTTTGTTCGGAGGGGACTCCACTCTCAGCCGCTCACCGCAGGAGCAGACAAAGATCTCCTGAAACTGCAGACAAACAGTATGTTTTCAGCTGCTGGAGGGATACTAACTGGAGTGTTAATAATTGTATGTGTTATTCTTAAATGTCCAGGTATTTTGTGTTGAAAGTATTTGTGTAAGGGTAAGGTTTTAAAACAAAGTGTTGCAAGTCATTTCATGAGGAACACAATGAGAGACAATACTTGTTTGTTTGCTTATCATTCTAAATTATGTTCTTGTGGTATGATTGAGAGTGAGATGTGCCAGAGGCCTCTGGGTGTGCGATTGTGCTCTGTATGTGTGATTGTGCTGTGTACTGTGTGAGTGAGAGCGCGCTTTTGCCACAGTGCAGGTTATTGCCTTAGTGTAGGTTTGCCATAGTGCAGGTTATTGCCATAGTGCAGGTTATTGCCTTAGTGCAGGTTATTGCCATAGTGCAGGATTCCGGAATATGGCCCTAGTACAGGTTATCATTGCCATAGTGCAGGATTCCGGAATATAACCATAGTTCAGGTTATTGTTGCCGTAGTGCAGGATTCCGGAATATAACCATAGTACAGGTTATTGTTGCCACAGTGCAGGATCCCGGGCTATAGCCATAGTACAGGTTATCGTTGCCATAGTGCAGGATTCCGGAATATAGCCATAATTCAGGTTATTGTTGCCATAGTGCAGGATTCCGGAATATAGCCTTAGTACAGGTTATTGTTGCCACAGTGCAGGATCCCGGGATATAACCATAGGGCAGGCTAAAAGCATAGGAAATTGGTGCCGGCAAAAATCAGAAGAAATGGATTTATTACAGCGCTGTTAGAAAAACGGGGAGTCAATTGGGGCAGGGCTAGTTGTGATCGGTTGAGCAAAATCAAGTTTCACTAGTACGGAGTCATTGTTTGAAGTAGCCACTTGGAGAAATTTAAGGGAATGTACTGTTTAGACCTTTTCAACTCACAAATTCATTACTTTCCTGAAAGAGCACATGAGAAAGAGTCAATATGGTATCAATCCTTTCAATCAATGGTTCACTGATTTGTTTGAAACAATGCATAGATGGTTACTGGGATTAGTCAAAGGGGGATTAAGGATTCTGTTCATTGTGGTGTCAATCATCATTACACGTAGTATTGTGATAAATGTGGTTAAAGGGTTACTTGCAAAATGTTATAGGGATTTTGAAGTGGTGCCGGGAACAGGTACCCAGTGGATCACTGCAAAGTGGACTGAAGCAGTTTTAGAATCTGCACACGCTGAAGACGACCATGAAGAGGTTCCTGATAATCATTCTGACAATGACGTGGGCTGTGACACCTCAAGGACTGTCAAGAACAGCCTTTGATCACCATCAAGTGATTAGGTTTAAGTGTGTTACTATTAGATTGTGTTACCATTAAGTGCTTACAGTAATTGTAGTGTTATTAGGATTAAGTTATATAGTTGTGTTATGTTATGTATTTGACATCTGCTGTAAAACCAAGTACTGCTTGTACAAAAAGAAAACAAGGGAATTGTTGGGAATTGGCATAATTGTTCGATCTAAGCTTGCTTTAAGCAACCAGGGGTAGGCCTTAGAAATCTCAGGGCCTGCTGTAGCTGAGCAAACCAAGCTGCCAGAGTAACTATGAGAAGCTCCCACTGCAATGACTCCCACATCACCCAATTAAGGAACTCAGATAATATTGTTATCAGCAGCTGGCCTCAAGGACTAGGTCTACGTGGCCGTTAAGCACAAAGGGGGTTGTTTTCCTAACTTCTAATCAAAAGGGGGGTTCTCTTCTTGCAGGTGGTGTTATTTTCTTAACGGTTTGTCTGAGTGCTTTTGACCAATAATCTTGTGTGAAACACTGTCCACCCCTGTAAAATTCACTATAAAAGTTGGGCTATTCGGGCAACAAAATGGTGAAGCATGATCTGACTCTGCTGGTGTCTGTCGTGCTTTCGTCCGTGCTTCGCAACACTGAAGAATCTTCTGGGGCACCCAAGTGACCCCAGAGGAATATAGCATCTTCCTAGAGAGCCCAAGGATATTCTCAGGGCACACAAGCAACTCCCTAGGGCATACAAGCATACCCCTGGGGCACAAGAAAAGCCTCCCTGGGGCACACAAAGTTATCCCCTAATCACACAGAGTTGTGCCCCTGTCACCGAAGCATGTCCCTGCAGCACAGATGCACCTCCCTGGAACAACCAAGCACCTCACCGGAGCACACAGAAATCTTCCCACCACATGTCTATATCTGAGTGGAGAACCCACGCGTCTCCCCAGGGTTCCAAAACACCACCCGGGGCACACAAACCTCTCACTGGAGATGGGAAGCACCTCCTTTGGCACCCAAGATCTTCTGTGGGATGCACAAGATCCTGCCAGGCATCATCTGAAGGCACATCAGCATTTTCCATCTGGCACCCAAGCATCTCCCTGGTCACCCAAGCATCTTTCTGGACATCCCAGCATCTCCCCAGAGCAATCAGGCATCAATCCAGGTCATCCCTACACCTTCCAAAAGCCCCAAGGCTCCTCCCTTGGGCATTAGATAATGTATCCCTGGGGCACGCAAGCAGTATGTCAGAGCACCAGAGAATCTCCCCAGGCCACACAAACACCTCCCTTGAATATGCAGGCACCTCCATGAGGCTTGGGTCTCTCAAGGTGCTGCTTGGTCCTCTATTTAGGTGTGTGGGTAGTTAGATGTCGTGCTGTACGGAAAGGTGGAGCCCCTCCCTTGATGGACAGTAGTGTGTGGGCTGTGATGTAAGCAAGCGGAAGTGGCGCTATGGGCCTCGGGTATAGAACCCCATCTGACTCGACAATAAACGCCAATTGCCATCCACCATATTACAGAACAATATAACATTCTCCATCACATCTGCATTTCTGAAATGACCTTTCTTTTATTAAGTTCTTGCCACTGTAACAGAACAGTCATTTCCATCTACTTTACTAACTTTTCCTAAATGCTACTCACTTTGCTACATTTTCAGCTCCAAATTTTGCTATCAATTTACTTCTAACATGCTCATCATCCTTTTGCAATTCTAAATCGTCCTCTCTGCTCCATACAGGGGATCCATCCAAACGCTGCTCTGTCTGCAGAAAGTATGATGTAGTCTCCACTTCACCAGTGTTTTTCAGAAAGGCCTGTGTAACAGCGAACAGGTCCACGTTAAACCTTTCCATGAAGTGCCGCATCGTTTTCACTACTTCTCCCACCACACTGGAAGAAGAGCAAGTGCTTCTTGGTCTGTCTGCCCTTTGTAACCGAGTGCCAGGGACATTGGTGTGTGTGAGCCGAGGGACCGAGCGGCCTGGGGTTGGTCGCCGTGCCGTTCCTGAACCGGGTCGCCACTGCCCCCTGAAGGCAACACATAAGTTAGTGATACTACTGAAAGAGTTGTGGTTCAGATGTAGATCTGATTTCTCCTAAGCACGCTGAATTCACAGCTGTTGATCCTCCAGAGGAGGCTTTGCAATTGAACATGTGGAGAATAGGTAAATTTCCCGCTGTTGTTTTCCTCTCCTCTTGTTTTGTTTTGTTTTTTTCCTAGTAGCATAGGCTTAAGACTGAAGAAACGGGCTGCTTTTTTTCATTTCCAGCACTGGCTGTTCCTCCTCAGTCCCGCCTTGTATTTTTTCAGTCATAGGGTATGTGAATGTAAATTCTTGGGAGAGAGGTAGAAAACTCTGTTTCAACTGGTGTTTTTTTCAGCTCTGTGGGGAGAACAAATAGGGTGGTTTTGAATATTCTGGCTCTTATTCAGAGCAGCATGTGGAGGGAGAGAGATGCGTTTGCTTTTTTAGTTCAATGGCTTCAGAAGCAAGAGGGGAAAAAACACTTTCTCTGGGAGCTGGAGAAGGTGTCCTAATCACCGGAGAGGTTTCTAAATGGCATATCTTTGCGAGTGTTCTGTAGTCCGGAGGTTTTTGTTTGTTTGACTTTGGAAGGTTTTCCTCTTAATATTCACGTCCTTCAGCAGAAGTGAGAAATGTGATCTTATTTTGTGCAGTGTCGCGGACCCTCCGAAATCTGCTGGGAATGATGAATACCTCGCACAGTACCAATGTGATGACGGTGGAGAGAAGGAGAAACCAAGACGATCAAAAGAACGTGACCTCATTTCAAAAGAAAACGTTTTGTCCGGCAAAGAGTCTTGTGAGCCTGGTGAGAAATTGCGGCAAACTTCCTCTCTCAAGTCTGACACTGAATGTAGCTCTAAAAACCTTTCCTCCTCAGCTATTACAGAGAGATGCCAAGATACAAAGGACAAGACTAAAAACACTGACAAAGGGCGTTACCAAAGCAAGAGGGAACGTGCTCCTACTGAAGAGAAGGAGAGTCAAAAAGCAGGTCCTTCCAGCAAGAGGAGGTGCTCTCAGAGCATGGAAGTTGTTGAGCAAAAGCGTCACAAGCAGGAGTACTGGGAGGGAAGCAGGTGCAGAGCTTTCCCTGCTGAAAGAAACAGCCCTGAGAATGGCAGACGAGCAGTCAAATATTCAAAGTACAGATCTGGCAGTGGAGGAAGATCAGAACAAGGTAGCAATAGATATTACCGATCCAAAGGGGAAAGAAGTTGGAGCAGAGAAAGATACTATCGAGATGAAGCACGGAGATGGGAAAGATGTAGCTATTAGAACGATTACTATTCACCTCATGCGACAGGAGACAGTAGAGAGAGAAAATTCTCTCACGGCGATGCAGCCCTTGACAAATCGACTGCAACTTAACTACAGCAGGTCACATAAGCGTTATCATTACAAAAGCGGATGGCCTCACGGTTCCCTCTTGAGAGAGGAAGATGTACGTCGCTTTAGCACACCCCGAGCAGACTTGCATCGTTGCTCAGTACTTCAGCAACATTCCGGAAGACATTCTCGTGAAAGACATGCGCTTCCACCTGTGTCAGCTCATTTGGAGAACTGTCGCCAGAAAAATGAAACAGAAGGAAACAGAAAAAGAAAATATACCCGTGCAGAAGGTAGTGAAAGTGAAATAGTGTCCTGGTTTCAGTTAGCACAGAATTAATTTTCTTCCTAGTAGCTGGTGGAATGCTGTGTTTTGGCTTAGAATGAGAAGAGTGCTGATAACACCCCGATGCTTTAATTGTTGCAGAGCAGTGCTTATACTAAGCCAAGGACATCTCAGCCTTTGCTCTGTCCTGCCAACGGGCAGGCTGGGGGGTGCAGTAAGAGCTGGGAGGGGACAGACCCAGGACAGGTGACCCAAACTAGCCAAAGGGGTATTCCATACCATCTGACGTCATGCTAAACAATATATAGGTGGCTAGCCGGGGGGAGGGGGCCGGACTGCTCGGGGTTAGGCTGGGCATCGGTCAGCGGGTGGTGAGCAATTGCATTGTGCATCACTTGTTTGTACATACTATTATTACTTCGTATTATCACCATTGTATCATCATTATTATTATTGTTATTATTATTTTTGTTATTTTTTTTCCTGTCTTATTAAACTGTCTTTATCTCAACTCACGGGCTTCACTTTCCATTTCTCTCCCCCGTCCCAGAGAGGGAGGGGGGAGGGTGAGCGAACGGCTGCGTGGTGTTTAGCTGCCGGTCGGGTTAAACCACGACAGCCTTTTTTGGCGCCCAACGTGGGGCCCGAAAGGTTGAGATAACGGCAGATCTGATCAGAGTGTGTTAAACTAAAATTGGTGGAAGGATTAGACCTGCTTAATAGTCACTTGTCATGATGCTGATTGCTTTAATCACAACTCTGCTGCGCCTGTTTTCCAAATTGAGTATTATAGTACATTATTTTCCGTATTTGCTCTCTGTAGTGTTGTTTCTCCTCTCCGGGCCCTGGTTTCAGACCATTATGGTACTAAGTGTTATAGCAATGGCTTATGAGACGATAAGATATCTGGTCATGACTCTAACTTGGTATTTATACTCAGTAACATCGTGGACTCTGTACTTTGGAAACAGCATCTTGGGAACTATTAGCAATTATACCTATTGTTTTTCTCCATTAGAGAGTCAATCTGTGGAGGGGAAAGGGGAGGATATTTTTCCTTACTTGCTTACTCTCCCTTTCTCCTTCACCACCCCTGTATCCTCCTGGGTCACTCTGCCTTCCTCCTTCACCACCTTCTTATCCCCTGAGCTTGTCACAATAGCTCTCCAAGATATTGAATATTTCTGGAATACTCAGAATACCATAGTCTTGTTGTTCTGCCTCATGAATGCACTTCAGATTCTGCTTAAAGTTAAACAACTACTTATGAAGCTCATCCGGAGATCTGCCCGGAGGCAGTATAGTTGTGGGTGGCAGGGAGTATGGGTGGATATGGGCAGGCATCTAGAGCAGTTGGCACCCCCAGTGTGTTGGAAATTCACCCCTGAACAATGGCAAAATCCTCAAAAACTGGCAGAATGCTTGAAAAAAAGGTGTAATGATTCTGGCAGTTCCAAAGTAACACAAATCATTGTAACGTGCTGGGGCCTGGCTCATGCCTATCGAGCTGCCATTGATACTGCTGTCAACTTAGTGACAGACCCTGCGGCCACTCCAAACCCTGTGACAGATCCAACGGCCACTGTGACCCCTACGGTGGATTCTGCAGCCGCTCCAGCTCCAGCTCCTGCAGCCGCTCCAGTCCCAGCTCCTGCAGCCGCTCCAGTCCCAGCTCCTGCAGCTGCTCCAGTCCCAGTTCCTGCAGTCGCTCCAGTTCCAGCTCCGGCCGCTACTCCAGTCCCAGTTCCTGCAACTGCTCCAGTCCCAGCTCCTGAAGCTGCTCCAGCTCCAGCTCCTGAAGCCGCTCCAGCTCCAGCTCCTGCAGCTGCTCCAGTCCCAGTTCCTGCAGTCGCTCCAGTTCCAGCTCCGGCCGCTACTCCAGTCCCAGTTCCTGCAACTGCTCCAGTCCCAGCTCCTGAAGCCGCTCCAGCTCCAGCTCCTGAAGCCGCTCCAGCTCCAGCTCCTACTGCTGCTCCAGTCCCAGCTCCTGCAACTGCTCCAGCTCCAGCTCCAGCTCCTGTAGCCGCTACAGCTCCGGTTCCTGCAACTGCTCCAGCTCCTGTAGCCGCTCCAGCTCCTGTGGCCGTGTCAGAGAAACGAGCTGTAGCAGTGCAAGTTGACCCTGCAGAGGGCATTCCAACCCCTGTGGCAGACCCTGTAACAAAGTCAGAGAAACGAGCAGTAGCAGTGCAAGCTGCCCCTGTAGAGAAGGTGAAAATATGGTATAGAAATTCAAGTCGTTTAGAACGCAGAGAGTCTTCTGCCAATCCAGGTAAGGCTTCTGCCAAAACTAAGTATAGAGATGACGAAGATGATGACGACGCTGGGCCGTCAAGGATTCAGGAGGAGGTGGGTCGTGCTGAAGAAGCCCCACTGTACAACCAGTTGCCAGAGAATGAAAAGAAATATGCCCTGTTCACTGATGGGTCCTGTCGTATTGTGGGGAAGCATCGGAGATGGAAGGCTGCTGTATGGAGTCATACGCGACGAGTTGCAGAAGCTGCTGAGGGAGAAGGTGAATCGAGTCAGTTTGCAGAAGTGAAAGCCATTCAGCTGGCTTTAGACATTGCTGAACGAGAAAAATGGCCAGTTCTCTATCTCTACACCGATTCATGGATGGTAGCAAATGCCCTGTGGGGATGGTTACAGCAATGGAAGCAAAACAACTGGCAGCGTAGACAGAAAGATAGAAAAGGAGCTTTTAGTTGGTGAAAAAAATGCAAAAATATCACAAGTTCTAGAAGAAAAAGAAGTCTAAAGATAAACATGGAGAGAAGGATTCCAAGTAAGCAAGGATTCCAGCATACTCCGCATTTTTTATCCTAATTCTTTTCTGGGTGCTTCTCATGTCTTCTTTTTTTTTTTTTTTTCTCCTTTTTTTTCTTCTCTTTTTTTCTTTTCTTTTCTTTTTTTTTTTTTTTTTTCTGGTAGTTTCTAAGTTATTTAGATAGCATCAGCTGACTGGGGATCATGTTGTTAGGTTGATCAGTGAAGACATGAAAGCTATTGTTGAATTGTGTCAGAGCTTTGGACCACATAATTCGAATCACATCCGTACACCATTCTGGATTAGGTTAAAAGTTTTTTTCTGCTTGCACCTATTCCAGAGCTAGCCATTGTTAATGATCTGTGTACAAACCAGGACCTATGGTCCTTCAATCTGAGGGCTTAAGTTTGCTGCATCTAAAGTAAGTTGCGTGTGCACATAGCACCACAAAATAGCTGACATGCTGCAAATCATCACCTGTGGTAAAATAAATCAAGTTTCATATAGGCAACAAGTGCCACATCTTTTTTTTCTCTTTTTAACTTGCATGTTTCTTTCAGACTTCACGATTTGTGTTTCTGTGCGCTCCACTTTGACAATGCCAATCGCAAGCGTAAAAGAAGAAGAAAAAGGAGAAGAAGAAAAAGGAGAAACACCAGGAAAGCGAAAGGCTCCTTGGAACACTTAGATCATTGTTTCCAGAAGATAATGTGGGAGAAGAAGGAAGAATCCCATCCTCCAGATGGCTCTTCATGTGAGCAATGCAGAAGCGAGGGCAGTAAACAACCTTACAAGGAAAGGAAGCCTTCCAGCGCAGGCGAAAGCAAGAAATACAGCTCCATGGCATCCAACGAGTATATTAAAGGTAAGCGGCCGCAGTGTGTTTGAGGAATTCCTTTTATATTAATGTAGAGATTATTTCAAACAGTCTTGAAGTGCTTGATGACTTAACAGTCTGCAGATTTATTACCAAATCAAAAAAAGCCGACTTGGTAGACTATTTTTTTCCCAGTTTTGAATGACCACTAGGAAGAAGGTTGTTCCGGCATCAAACAGGATCTTGGCTTCACCCGGACAAGCACTATCACCCATTTTCATGGCACTTTTTAAAAGATCAGTAGAGAATATTTTACAAGTTGTGCAGAAGATCTTCCCGTATGCACAGCTTGCGCTAAAGGAGGACCGACAGCAAGATATAACCACAGCATCCACTTCTTTATAATTCCTCTAAAGCAAAAACTTGTGGTTTGTGCAATCAACTTAAACCTTTCAGACATAATGATGGTAGAATTTTATTTTTTGCATGTGCATGTCTTTCTTTTGGGCATGTCTGGAATATAATGCATAGGTTTTATTGTGGATTCGAAACTGAAATGCCAAATGGAAGCTCTGAATGACTCAATACACAGTAAAGGACGATGCGTTCTCTACTGAAGCATCCTGCTTCTGAGGGCAGCTAAGATAATTAGCATTTGTAGAGGTTGACTTGAGGTTTGAAGTATAAGGCACCTATTTTTCTTTCAAAAATCAAAACTCAGATCTTTGGAGGGGAAGCATTTCTAGGTCAATGTTTCTAATTCCTTTCTGAAGAATGTCAGGACCAGGATACAAGTATAACTGGTCTAAGCTAAATATTGTTTTAGCTATCATCATTTTTAACCAGTCTCCTAATTTAAATGTTTGTGGATCATACTATACATGTGCACGTGAGATCAATTAGCATTGATACTTACTAGACGAATGGAATTCTGTGACCATCACATCCTTTATCACCGTGCTTTCATTGTGGGAACCTCCTCCAGAAAGAAATGGTCTTTTTTTTTTTTTTTTTTTTTTAGTTATTTAGTAACTGCAGAAATTGTTCGTAATCTCCTTTATTCCAAGGGGGAGAAAAAAATCACCAAGAGTAGCATACCTTATCACATCAGTGATACCACATCAGTGGGACTTAGTACAGCTTTGTAGGGCCTTGTGCCATCTCCTTAAATCTGTGGTGGGATGAACTCTAGGAAATAGCTTTCAGTGTGTGCTCTCAAATGAAGAAAGGGTTTTGGCACTTATTTAGAAGCTGTATTAATGTAAGAGAAAGAGACAAAGGCTATTCAGGAAAGTTAACAAACCTCTTTTGCCTTTCAGAGCATTTCAATCGTATTTTACAAGATGATATGTTCGACAGTGATGACGATGCATCCTTGGTTTCTGGAGATGAATTAAAAGATGGAATGCCTGACGGACCAGAGAAAAAACGCCTCTGTTTCAGCAGGTAAAGAAAGATAGATCCCTGTTACGTTTAAATTCTCAGGTCTGCTGAGTCTTTTAAACAGTTCCAGCTGTTCAAAGTGCGAGGGGTGGTAGACGAAGGGGTAACATCAAGTTTGTGTGTTGAAGAGGTGCTTGGTATTCACAAGAAGAAAGGGTGAAGGGACTAAAGTTGTAATGAAGTTGCTCTGAATGACTAAATTGAAAAGCCCAGGCTTCTCTTCCTAAGCCAAAGTGATCCGTAGACTACCAGAACACGTTGACTTAATCCATGGCATTCTTTGAAAGACTCAAGACCACATAAATGTGCTGTCTGTCCTTTTAGCTAAAAATACGCCAACTTTATGGGTTTGTGTTGCCACCTTTTGCCCTTGTGTTTTCCAGGATTGTTAAACCAGTAGTGAATTATGTAGCAGAAAGAAAACTGAGAAATGGCTTGTTAAAACACCTTGAGAAAAATTTGAACGGTGTCTTTATTTGTTAAGCCACCAAGTTGTGTTAATCTTTTGGTATTTTAGTATGGAAGTCATGCAAGCCCACAGTTGGAAAGTTAGATCATGTTGTTGCAGCTGGATCAGTTATTTTTCTCAGTTTCTATTGCTGTGCTGTCCAGAAGATTTTCTGTGCTTCAGAGCAAGGCTAAGTCTCTAGCATCTTTGATTTAAGCCAGCAAAGGTACAGCCTGATTGTAGTGGGGAAACAAATGCTCCTAGCAAATTTATTTCCTAGTAGTAAAGCAAGATTGCAGGGATATTAATTTGCAGTCTTGGTTTAGTAAAGAATAGGAAACACAAGGGAAGGAGAGGAAACATTTGGGATGACTGAATAACTTAACTGGAAATCTTACATGTATTTAATATACCACTGCCATTTGGATTATTTGGGGAGGGAAAAGAAAGTCTATAGGAAAAATACTTGGAACGTCTGTGTGTCTGTCTATTCAGCACCTCATTTATAAACTTGTTTTCTTAACTCTTGTTCTAGGAGTGCTTTCTGCGAACCAACATCATGCCGGCCCCGTCCGCTAATAGTAGGAAAAGAAGGGTACGACCAGGTTTCTTACGTGGCACCCACGGTGTTGCACGCTTTGGAGAAGTTTCCCGTTCACACCCTGGACGTTTCTGTTCTG